>NW_024070201.1:63880232-64044478 GCF_014754425.2 Oryx dammah
CACAATCTAATAAAAAGGTAGAGGTGACCTTGGGGTATTGGAAGGACAGCAAAAAGGCCATTATGGAATGAAAGAGGAGTAGCAAATAGATTAACAAGACAGTGTGTTTCTCACTTTGTTGCCACATTTTGGAATCACCTGTGGATTGGGATTCTTTAGAAAATACCTATGACTGGCCTCACCCCAGCCTAAAATCAAAATCTTTGGGAATGATCAGGTATTTTGTAGAATGTCTTTCTCTTGAGATTTGTCACCTCTCATCTCATGGTTAGACTGGAGTTACTGGTTTGTAGAAGGAAGACCATGGAATTAAGGGTACATACTGTCAAGGGGACTCTTGTGAGAAAAGGTCCAGACTTTCCTTGCATTCTCTCCCAGGAAGTGCCCTCTTTTACTCTGCCCCAACCTTTCAATCAGAATAGAATGGATTAATAGACTTACTGTGCTATCAGATGGTTACTTTTCAGGGTAAGTTTGCTGATGTAGTAGGTATGTAATTCTTAAGCCTCTCTGGGGGTAAAGGACTATGTGCTTGTGGTATCACCTTTTCTTGACACAGCCCACAAACGGACGTTGCCCTGTCTGTCCACTGATAACATTCCCCTTTTCTCTTCCCATGCATCTCACCCACAATTGAGAAGCTAGAGATCTGTTGGTGTCAGTGTGTCTTCTGCTTGAAGTTACAGTTCAGTCTGGGATAACTGGCTCAGCTTCACGCTCTTGTTTCTGTTGTGTGTTTTAATATCCAGAGCCAGAGGCTAAATGTTGTCATGTGGCAGGAAGGAGCACAGATGCTCATGACCTCTCGGAAGAGGAGGCAGCACAAAGAAGGGGTGAAACAAATACTGTAGTCCAGATATGTGGGGTAGAGATGAGAATCTTGATGTGTGTGTGTCTGTGACTATGCTAGGGATCAAGCCAATGTGTGTGTGTGTGTGACTGTGCTAGGGATCAAGCCAACATGATATCAGGATAAAAAAATCAATATTGATGCCCTTTACAGATGTCAGAAATTAATCAAGAATGAAAAAAATAAAACCGAGCAAGCAACAGCTTCCAAATACACTGTGTTAAGTCCATAATTTATGGCAAATAACCATATGGGCAGTGACTGGTGTGCGTTGTATTATGCTAAATTGTCCCTGTTGAACATGTATTTATAAATTAAACTCAGTTCAGATGTATTTAGCTAGTTTTTGATCAGATAGAGTAATCTGCTTTTAACTTCAATATAATATGAGAAAAAATATATCCAGACTATAGCATATAGTTAGCTTTATTGTCAAAACCTGATGTTTTTAAGCTGATTTTATTTGTGTGAGTTTTGGAGCACTTAGGGTGAGCCATGTGACAGATACTGAGAAAAAAGAAAGGTTCCTGACATCGGAAAGCTCATACTCTCTTTCACATGCCTATTTGTGTGTAAATATTAGAAAAGAGGTACAAATTATATGTCACAGGCAGAGGAGCCTGACAGACCACAGTCCATGTCGCAAAAGTCGGACACAACTGAAACAACTTAGCATGCACGCATGGGGGCTCAGAGGAAAGAGAAGTTAATTTCAGCTGCAGACATGTAATCAGCAACGCTTTCTTAGAGGAAGCGATATTTGAGGTGGGTATTTGATGGGTGCACTTTTACTGGGTAGATACCACTCAAGTGCTGGGCAGTTGGCCTCTGTGTTCCCATAGCAACAGCCTGTGCACAGTATATTATATCACTATTGTTTCTTCCCAACATGCCTGTGTCCTGTGTTTGTTATGAATTCTTCTAGGGTTAGGACTGTATGTCATTTTCTGTCCCTCCACCTAGCACAGTGCCTGCTGAAGAGTAGATGTACATGATATGTTCTGTAAATGTATGATATGAAGTATAATCTCTAATAATCACACGGCATCAAAGAAAGAGACTATTGCATAGGGATTTACCACATCAATGTTTACATTAAGTTCAACTGCATGTAAAATAGTGAAGTAATGTGGAAAACTCCAAAATAATGGCAGCTCAAACAAGACGGATGTTTTCTGTCTTGTATATAAGGAAGTAGGCTGTCTAAAGCTGGTATGGAGGAATCATGAAGTTACTAGGAATCTAGGCTGTTTCTACCTCTGTTACGGCATCCCTAGGGTTTAGTCCTTGTCATGCACCAAGATGACTACTGGAGGTCCAGCCAATACATCTGAATTCCAGGATGGCAGGCACAGGAACATGAAGAAGGGAAGAGAACCCTTTATTTTAAGAGAACCTTCCAGAAGTTGTACACATTGCTGTTTATATTTCAGTGGTCAGAGTTCAGCCCCATGGCATTATCTAGTTGCAAGAGAGGGTGCTAGGAAACAGTCTTTTTTTTTTCAGGCCATGGTGTGTCCAGCTAAAACTGGAGTGTCTTACTAAGGAGAAATGGGAGAATGAATATGAAGGACCAAGCTGTCTTGGCCTTAATTAGCATTACCCTCCATGGGTTTGAATCCTGGCTCAGCTACTTGTTACCTGTGTCATGCTGGAGAATTCATCCTTTCTCTCTCAATCTTGGTTTCATCATTTATAACATGGCCATACTAATTACTTCTCCGTTTAGGGCTGTAGTGAAAACCAAATAATACAGGGAAAGATCTTAGCACAGTGCCTGGAATATTATAATCCCTCAGCCATTAGTGACTCTTCCTACACCTACGGAGCCACTATTCTGAGCTCAATTCCAGACCAGTGAGTCTGACAGAAGTAGAAGTTCGGACACCAAGTTTCTTTGGGTGGAAACTGGTCAGCCCCCTCTCCTTCTGCTCCTTCTGCCTGCTCTATTCTGGTGGGTAGAAAGGCTGGTGAAAAACCTGTCTTCAGAGAAGAGCCTCCTGTATATTTCAGTGTCCTGCTGGGGCCTTATGCACTAGCTAACCAAAACACAGCTGGTATGTCTAATTTTAGGTTCACAAGTCTTGCTGGTTGTCCTCTTTAAATTCTGTTTTACATTCTGAACTGTGGGAAATTTTTATAGAAGCAGAGAGGAGGCAGGGGCAATACACCGTTTTCTTTCTGCTTAGAAAATAGCCTCCGTTTTCTTTCTAGTAGGAAATGGGGACAAGTCGGGGAAAGCCATTATAGGCACCTCCATTGTCCTCCCCTCCATCCGTTGGGTCTGTGTGAACCCTGGTGGGGTATAACTTGTGGTGAATGATAGACTCTGATTTCATGTGTGTGAGGAATTGAAGTCGTATATATCCTTTTATATTTTAACCTTTAAATTTCACTCTGTTGCCTGTGTGGAGAAGGGACTGTAGGGTAGGTGAGGGGACCTCACCTACTTGCTTCTTGGACCTCAAACAAGCAGGGAGTAGTAGAGACGGTAAAGTGAAGTCGCTCAGTCGTGTCCGACTCTTTGCGACCCCATGGACTGTAGCCTACCAAGCTCCTCTGTCCATGGGATTTTCCAGGCAATAGTACTGGAGTGGATTGCCATTTCCTTCTCCAGAGGATCTTCCTGACCCAGGGATTGAACCCGGGTCTCCCGCATTGTAGACAGCCGCTTTACTGCCTGAGCCACCAGGGAAGACTAAAAGAGTAATTGGACTTGGCCTAGGTTTTAGAGTTAGGTCTGAAAAGACTTGGTGATAGGTTTTCTCAGACCCAAAAAATGATTTTAGGTCTGAGCAACTGTGTAAAGGTGGTTACCTAACATAGGAGTGGATTTGGAGTTGGAAAATCAAGTCATGTGAAGAATTTGGAAGAGAAATTTTGGACATGGTGTGGTGATACTAAATTCGGTTTAATTTAATTTTGTCAGGACTTTGCTTTACGGTTGGATTCCTTAGGAGGACTTCTTATACAGTCTATCTCCCAAACCTTTTCCATTGTTTCTCCCCAAAAACCTTTTTGTAAAAATGATAGAAAGTTGGATTGATTTTTTTTTCTTTTTCTTTTTGAAAGCATGGTACCAATGCAAGGCCACTGGGATAGAAAAACAACAACAACAACAACAACAGCAAACAGGCAGCCAATATTCTTTTGCAACCCAGCATCTTCTGATTCTTTGTAATACAGAATTTAGTATTTAGGAGCCAGTTTAAGATACTAAGTGATTTTTACATTTCTAGTGACACACAACTTTTCTTTTGGTCCCCAGGTGGTAATAGGCTTTAGACTAGACTGACTCCTCTGAAAGTATAGAGACTGGTTGTCAAGAAACTCTTCCTGTTCTGATGCCGCCTTTACCTGCCATATTCCACCTTTTTTCTACCTCTTGCCCATTTCTCAAAGAATGTTTATATTAGAATGAACTATATTACTTCTGTGTTTTGGATGGACATGTATTTATGAGGTATTCTGAATCCCTTTGAGGAAAGACATGCCACCTTTCTTGGTGTTCAAATACAAAAACCCTTAGAGGTAAAAAACTCTGAGTTGCTGCTAAGGGTGGCAACTTCAGATGTCTACAGGGAACAGCAAGGTAATATTAATGAGAAGCCATCCAGGGTAACTGCGACGTACTGAAGGGAGCTTGCCTCGCCTGAAGTGGGTAGTTGCTACTCAGCTTCCGCCAGTTGCTGCTGTGTGGAAAGGGAACCCAGTACAGTCAGACCTTTCAGATTTTCAGAAGAAGCTAGCAATCTTTATGATGTCGTATCTCCTGGTTTTTAAGTGTTGGCGATTAATTTTAAATTCCTAGCATGCTAGTGTGGGACAACACTCTAAAAACAAAACAAAAGTTGCGTCAGCTGTGACCTGTGAATTTGTAGGTTCTGATTTGGCCCCTTTTCCTCATTTACAAGTTGAGAAACAGAAACTCTGAGATATAAAATGACTTTTCCAAGCTCACATAGCAGTTAGTAGGAATGAAGCCTGATTCTCCCTTCTCTTTATGCAGTGCCCTATACATTAGGAAAATTAAACTTTGGGGGAACTTTGAGGAATGCGCCAGTCCCTTTTCATAGAATAGTGCATGTACTTTCCAAATCTTGTGTATAGTTTGGGGATTTCAAACTCCCTGAAATCAATCTATGACTCCTAGGTGGAGAATCTCCTCTTATACCTTTGGTTCATGTTTGCTGCAAAGGGAACAGTGCCCTGGTATTTATACGTAGGCAAATTCAAGGAGAGAGACACTCGAAGCAGAAACTCTGGGTTGGTCTTCCCTTCCTCCCCTCTACTCCTTTTTGTGTATTGAATCCTAATTAGACAATAGGAATACATTTAAGTAAGTCTAAGACTCTTCCTACCAGTATTCCCATTACCAGTCACCCCAAGTCATTGCTTTTCTAATCTTTTACATACATATGTAACCCATAGAATAGTTTTACATTTCTTTAAATAAATGGTATAGTATGCCTTGTTTGGCAAGTTTTTTAAAATTCAGCATTGTGCATTGCCATGTACATACCAGTCTAATTCATTCTTTTTATTTGCCATATCAGACCTCATTTGTAATTCCATAGTTTATTTAGCCACCCACAATTGATGGATGCTTCGGATATTTCCAGGTTTTTACTATTAAAAACAGTGCTGCAATAATTATTTTCGGGCATACCTCCTTGACACATGTTAGTGTTTCTCAAGGGAAGAAGGTGAAAAATGAACTTCCTTGGCATGTGATTTCAAAGTAGCTTTGTTATATCAGCAACATATGAAAATTCCCTACCTCCCCAAAGTCTCTCATCACTTGGTGTTATCAAATCAAAACTTTTTTTTGATTTGGATAAGTATGATGGATAAGAAATGATATCATAATTACAAGTAAGTTTGAGCATCTTTTACCATCTTTTCATATGTATATTAGCCATTTCACATTTCTATTACGTTCATATCCTGTGTTGGGATTTCTTTTGTGCTTATTTGGCTTTTTCTTATTTATAGGAAGCCCTTATGTATTTTTCCATGTGTTCCTGATACCAGCCTCTTCTCTTGTACATGTTACAAAGCTTTGTCATTTGGATCTTTTTGATCCTGATTTTGCTGCTGACCAGCTCTGAAATTTGAGGGGTGGGTGTCACAACAGAGCACTTGTCTTATTTTAATCTACACTCTTCTTGGGGGAGGAAAGAGGTTCATAAACAAGGATAGGCTCACATGTGGGAAGGAGGTGAGGAAGAGCAGCATCAGGAGACACTTCATCACCACTCACAGTGCTTGCCCCAAGGACTGACATAGTAGAATCTGGCCATTTATGCATCCACATGTATCCAAAGTTAGAATTCTTCTGACTTCTCAGTTAGAACACAAGTTTCAGAGGTACCTCTTCCATTCCACCACAGTAGGGAAGTATGTAAGTATGACCTACTCCAGTTATCTTTTGACTGATGGGTGCCCTCAGCAAACTATTAAAATGCAATACCACAAGATGCTTTGGAGACACTCATACTCAAATACCACCGTAGGCATAGACAACCTGTGCCCCTGCCCTGTGCTTTAGAGGGCCCTTCCTTTGCCCATGGCTGCCCCCTTCTAGTGGAGAAGTAAATGGCAACCCACTCCAGTATTCTTGCCTGGAGAATCTCATGGACAGAGGAGCCCGGAGGACCACAGTCCATGGGGTTGCAAGAGTCGGACACAACTTAGCGACTACACCACCACCACCACCCTCCCCCCGCCCTCCCGCCCTTCTAGACCACTCTCCTAAGTATCCAGAATCCAAGAATTACCTAATGAAATGTCTTGATCCTGCTCTCAGGGCCTGCAGAGGCTTTTTCTGAGCCCATCCTCCAAAAGATGAATCAAACCAATAGACCCCACCCCTGATAAGTGCATTCTTACATTCCAGGTGTGGTCCAGGGTGACTGTTTGAAAGAGATGTTCCCAGAACTTGGGTGTACTAGCCAGAGCATCTGTGTACAAGGCTTGTTGAGGTGCAGGAAGGGACCGGGGTGTGTGAAAAAAGAAAGGCAGTGGCTTTGGGGCCAGGGTAGTCCATTTTAACTCTTGCCTCAGCCCTGCAGCTGTCAGAGGAGAGTCTCCCAACTGCTTATTTGGGAGGGAGGGTAGTTTTTTTTTTTAAGCCATTAGGGATGGTTTTTTTTTTTTTTTTTCCACCACTCATTTAGAGGCTGGCTCCATATAGACCCCAGTTATCTTTGAGAATATTCTCAAAGAGAGCGGGGTGGGGAGTGGTCTGGGTGAATTTCCTGAAGGAAGGGTCTCTGCCTCTCCTCTATCACTCACCTGGCAGGCAGTGCTGCTATTGCTTTGTGAAAAGGAAGAAGGATTCCGCTGACCCACTGGATTTTTATGAAAGAAGGCTAAGGGTCCCCTTATCTCCCCTCACAAGGCACAACTGCCGGCAAACAGGCTGTCTGCTTCTTAGGGATTCCATCGTCAACCTGCTTCTCTTCTGAGTGTTTTGAGACACAGCTTAGTGCATTCCTTTCTGTTCTCTAAGCTGTGGGGGGAGGCAGGGCGGTGAGGAAGTCATAATATATCAGCGCTCTTGCTGAGAGCTTAAAATGGGTGCTGGCAGCTGGGATGTGGGGGAATAGAGCTTTCCAGGGACAAGTGACCTGCTTGTTCAGCCAATGAGAAGCAGGTTAGGGGAATGATATCACCAGACAGGCGTTATTGTCTGATCATCTCATAAAAGCGGGATTGTGTCTGGCAATTTAACCCTTCTTTAGGTACTTTGGGTCTCACGCACTTCTTGGTATGTGACCTCCAGATTCCTTTTCCCACCTGTCTGCTGTGAGACCAGAGATTAAAGATTTAAATTGGTGATGAAATTTGGGAAGTGATGTCATCATCTTGAAAATATGAACTAAAACTTAGAACCACAGTTCGGGTGGGAATGTCAGCTGCGTCTGGAGAGCACATCTAAAGAAGATACCCATCTTAGGTTACATCAGACTTTTACTGTAGACTTGGGAGAGAATGGAGGGTAGAGAGGGGGGAAAGGATTTAGGCTTTCGTCTATTTTAATCTATATGATGGAGACTTACTAAGTATGCCCTGTTTTGGAGAAATTGGAATTTTCCTCCCAAATTGGGAGAATATCACTGAGTCTGAGGCCAATTTTGAAGAACAGATATTTGTCATGTTTGATTATATTACACTTATTTATTGTTCCTTGCCCATAAAAATGACTTGATTTTCTCATACCTCCTTTCCATCACTGGTGAAATGAGGGTAAAGATCCTGTCCTATCCCCGAGGAGTTGAGATAAGAAAACAGACTAATTCATGTGACTTTTCATCTCGTGCTACACACATGTATTATTATTAAGGCATTTGTATCTTAAGATTGCATATTCATTCATTCATCCATTCATTTGTTCAGCATACTTTTTAAAACGCCCTGATGCTGGATGCAGATACAGAGAAAAGACGGAGTTATTACCTTTAAGGAGTTTTAAATATTGTGAGGGAGACAGACAATAATAGTAAACACGTCTCATACATCCATTGTCTTTACCACATGCCAGGGCCTGTTCCAAGTACCTTGATGTATGTGAGCTTGCTTTATCTTACTACAGCGCTCTGAAATGGGTACCATTATTAGCTTCATATTAGAGATAAAGCAGTTGAGGCTCTGAGAGGCTATGATTTGCCTGAGGTCACGCAGATCCAGTGGTAGATTTGGGACTTGAACCAGGCAGTGTAGCTTTAGTCTGCGCTTTCAGTGTGTGCTAACCAGTGCAGCGATCACTAGCTATACGTGGCTTTAGAGTACTTGAAACTTGGTGAGTCCAAATTGAATTGGGCTGTGCGAAACATACACTAGATTCCAAGGCTCTGGTATGAAGAAAAATGTATAAAATTACCTCATGTTGAAACCACATGTTGTGGTGATAATATTGTGGGTATACTGAGTTAAGTAAAATGTATTCAAATTAATTTCCGTTTTTTGTTGTTTTTTTTTTACTACTTGAAAACTTATATACATGCCTTGCATTTTTGGCTTATATTTCTATTGGACTGTGCTAGGCTAAATCATTATAATGCAGTAACAACAACAATAATAATAGGGGGCATTTATTGAGCTCTCACTTGGTGCTACATATTATGCTCATGCCTTTACAAACACCATTTCAATTAAGCTTCAAAATAACTCTTGTTATAATCTTCATTTTGTTGAAAAGGGAGGAGGTTTTGAGAGTCAGTAACCTGCCTGAGGTTAGTTAACTAGTTAACGTAGACCCCGAATTTGGAACGTTTTATGTCTGACTCAAAAACCTGTGTTCAACCAGCACCCTGAAATGCCATTTCCAGTTAAATCTTGGGGCATTTTTTTGGTTTGTTTTTATTTTTGTAAGAATATTTAGTATTGCGTACATCTGTATTTGTGATGTAGAAGTTTAAAATCAAAATCACTTAGTCATAAAATAGACATCTTGGATAGAAATCTCTTGCAAAGCTTTGGCCCTCCGTGAATAATGGCACAGTTGAGCCCTGAGATGAAGCAGTGAGTCACCCTATACAAATTGTGTTTAATTTTCATTCCAATTATTCTCTCAGGTCACTGGGCAATTTATGTCCCAACCGCCTTTGTCCATAGAGAAGAGGAAAAGGGGCAACACAGCTTTCCTTAGTCGTTTAGTCTTCTTGCTGATAGGAAGGGAAAAAAAATGCCTTCTGTTTCATTGTCCCATGAAATACTGTTTGTTTCTAGAGAGTAACAAAGTGCTGTCTGATGACCGCTGACTTTCCTTTCTTCTAGAGCAAAGACTCAGGAGGACTGAAGGCGGCTATGATAGAGTTGGTGGAAAGGTTAAAGTTCAAGAGCTCAGACCCTAAAGTAAGTATTGTTTTGGATTTAATTGGATATTGGTACCCCAAGTATTTCATTCTCCTTGGGCTAAATTCGAGGGATGTTAATAACAGTCTGTCTGAACATTGCATCAAGATTAATTAAGCCTGCCCATCAAAAGCAGTGTTCTAATGTGCCTAGAGATAAGTCATCTATTTTTCCCCTTCTCTATTTTATGACTTACAACACATAATCATTAATTGTTTTCTCTGAACTGCAGACAAGTGCATTTTTAATCTTCCTTTACTGGGCCTTTGAGACTACTGGTCCCTGTGTCCATTAAATCCAGCCACAGGCATCAGAGATACAATCAGCTTAATGCTGGGGACTGGAATAAGCTCAGGCCTATGCAGTTGGTGTTCAGTACTAGCGTCTTGTCACTCTCCCACTTACAGGAACCAGCTGCCACAGTGAATGCCTTTGTCCTCATGACCTGGAGTCTGGTCTGGGAAATGGTTTAAGCTTCCCAGCTTTCTTTGCCAGATGTTGGGGGTGCTCTAGGATTGGTGTTCTGGGAGCTGCCATACCAGGGTTTGGGGGTGGATGGGGAACTGAACATGCCTGAGGGATTATGACTCATGCAGCCTCCCTTCTCCTGCACAGACGCTCGCTGTGGCGCTCCCGGTACTGGTGCCAGTTGGCTTTGCCTGAGAGTCAGAGCCTCTCACAATGTAAGAGAGAAAGGAAGATGATTTTATTTGACTTTCTGTATTGTCATTTTTTTTAATTAAAAAATTTTATAAGAGGAATTAGACTAGCATTTCCTGAGCACCTACTAAGAGCCAGGCACTGTGCTAGGATCTTTACATACCTTTTTAAAAAATTGTGGTAAAATATGCAAAACGAAACTTACCATTTTAACGTGTTCAGTTCCATGACGTTAAGTACATTCATTTTGTTATGCAGCATCACTACTCTCCACCTCCAGAACTTTATCCATCATCCCAAACTGAAACTGTGCTATGAAGCACTAACTTCATTCTCCCTCTCCTCTTACATACTTGTGATCATTGCAGTAACCTTGTACATTAGCTTTTATTCCCATTTTATTGATAAGAACACTGAGGTTCAGAGAGAGAGGGCCATTAGCCCCAACTAGAGTGTAATTTAGGGCTGAGATTCAAAATCTGATTCCAGTGTTTGTGTTTTTATTATGCTCTAAGCACTGGGTTTCATCTCTGTTCTCCTATATAATCACATTATGCTTCCATTTTCTATTGTGAAACACTCTATGAGGCAGAGCCGCAGACAATGACAGGCTCTTCAAAAGGTGGCTGCAGTCACCAGTCTACAAAATAATTTTCATTTTATACAGCATTGAAAGTTCTTGGGACATCAGTAACACCTCTTGCCTTCTGGTGTGTTTAGGGTTCCAGAGCATCTTAATACAAAAAAAAAAAGGAGTAACTTTTGTCAATTTTGGTAGCTCAAAGTAGAAAGACCCCCTCAAAACTACTTACATTAAAGTAGTTTTCCTTTAGTGAAAGTGAACCAATTAATTATTAAAGATAGCAGAAAGCCTTTTTTTTTTTTTTTAACCAAGTTTCCCTGGTTTCTGGGACAACAGCTATCCTGAAGGAAACAAATGTTTTCCTCTTTCTGCCATACCCACATGCTTATAGGCAGTGAAGAGCAGGAGGATGTGTACCGGTTACACTGAGTGGCTTCTGTGCCTGATGACAATACAGGTGAAGTGCTTTGGGATCCTTTATGATGCATATAGTGCATCTGGTGGGAAACTTGCCAGAGCTGAAAGGATTGAGCAGTCCCCTGCCAGCAACCCATGGAAGCCTCGGGATTTTCCCACGATGCATCGTAAGCTAAAGGATAGTTGTTAGGACCTCGCTTGGTCTTGAGGCTATTTATATACACGCACCTTTCTTTCATCTTCTCTTTGTCCCATCCTGGATGATTTCCCACCAGTCTGTTTTATTGTCAAGCCCCTTTCTCGTCCACCATATGTGTGGGCCATTTTTTACCTGGAGCCAGCTCGAAGAAGGACCGAGGTCATTGCAGAATGACTGTCAGATCACAAAGAGGGGATGAAAAATGGGGCACTTAAATACATAATTTCTGCAACAAAGAAAAATTTCCCAGAAATAAACCGGTGTCTTCCAAAAGAATCCGTGCATTTTTAGTCTGTTCTGTCTTCCCTCCGAACCCTACCACCCCTTTCTTACGTTGCCCTATTTAAGAAGGGCAACATCTCTCAGGCTTTGGGACCTGTCATTTCCGGGTGTGGCAGCTTTGCATAGAAGCACTGATTAAGTCATGGAGCACTGAGCACTCTCTCTGCCTCACTTCCTCAGGAATTCCCTAAAGCCTCACAAAATTTGATTAGTCCAGACACTGAGGTCTGCTGGGGACTGAGTTAATTTTTACATCTCAGTTTTGCCAGAGAGAAGTGGAAGATGCCTAGATTAACCTTTTTAAAAAAAAATTATAAAATAATATATGCTTATAGATTAAAAATACAAATATTCATAAAAGAAATTAAAAGGAATTTCCCTCAAGTTAACCACTGTTAACATTTTGCTATGTAACCTTCTAGACCTTTTTTCATGTGGAAATAAACGTTTCTAGGATATTTTACAAAAATTATACCATAGCTGTGGCTTAAGACACAGAATGTCTAAAACATTCTTCAGTGTCAATAATATACACTTCTAAATGAGATGCCTCATTTTGCCAAAATATTCGTCAGATACCCTCTTTTCTTCAGATCAATGGTTCTTAAACTTTAGTGTGCATGAAAATCACTTGGAGGACTTATTAAAATATAGCATACTGGACCCAACCCAGAGTTTCTGATTCAGTGAGTTTGGGGGGACTAGAAACTGTGTTGGACTTTCCTTATTTTCCTGCCCTCTTGTGTTTTGGTTTTTTTCATTCTTTTCTGCAAATAGCCAGAAGAGCCCTTGTAAATAAGTCCAAATGATTTCAACCTTGGAAAAAACGAAATACATAAAAGTCTAGGCTTAGAAAACAAACTGAGCTGAGGCAGCAAAGGAGTAAGAGAGGGGAAGGGAGGTGAGCTGAGTCATCAGCTCAGGCTCCCTGAGAGGACAGAGTTCCTTTAAACAGTTATGTCCAACAGGGAAGCAACAAAGCCAAATAAAGGGAAAGGAGTTCTGGTCAGGAATGAGGAAGGATGATCAAAGCGTCATGGTCTAGGAGTGGGCTGAGTTCCAAGACCAGAGGAACAGCAAGAGATATCAAATCCCAGCTACTAGGATTGAGCCTGAGCATGGGAAAGAGCACCGGTGATGGTTGGTAAAGAGGGCACAGGTCCACATGAGGTTGTGTGTCTGCGTGTTGCTGGGGTGAGCCTAGTTTTAAAGGCGACAGACCTCCAGGGATCCAGAACTTGTGTACAGTGGAAAGAAATTATTTTTAATAGCAATCTTTATTATGTTTAATTGAAAGTTGTCTATCAAGTAATTCTCATGTGTTTGACATGATCCAGTTTGCAAACATTTTTTTGCAGCCAAACTTTTCAGAAACATCTGTTGCAAAAGCAGGATTTTAGTCTCTAGATTTCTTACATTTATTCTAGACTTTAGGGAAAATAAAGATGTAGTTAATTAGGGGTTTGTATGTGTGTGTATGTCCAGGCTGGATTTTTAGGAAATTTAAAGCACATGAGTTCTTCACAGCTTTCCTTTGTAGTGACTATGCAATCATCTTTCATAGTTTACCCAGGGGAAACCTGAAACTTAAAAAACACATCGATTCCTTTCCTTTCCTTCCCTCTGCTCAGTCTCCCAGAAAGCACTGAGTCAAAAGTATAACATGCTAAGCTCAGTGTAACCAACCTCTCATCATGCAGTTAATGATAGCCATTTTCTCCATTATATATTGATTACTTTTCTTTCCATAGAAGAGGCGCCATTGACTGCTTCCTATAACTGGTGTGCTTGAAACAAAAGGTTAAACCATGTTTATGTATCTAGAATTTAATTTATTAAGAAGTTATCCTCAAAAAAGCATCTTAAACTTGAGCCAAGTGGCTCACATTGTTCTCTCTTAATGGAGTGGAATTAAACATGGGGTCTAATCATACTAAGACTGTCTAGAATACAATCAGGTTCTTTTCCTTTTTTCTCTGATCTCTAAAGGTATTCTTACTGAAGTGTGAAACCAAAGAATTGTCTAGTAACATGAAATTAAATAGAACTGAATATTGTTTTCTTGTTTTATTTTTATTTAGCATTTACAGAGCATTTTATGATTGAAAGAGGACTTTATGGTACTTTTTAATAGCTGATGTCATTGACATAGAACATAGCCCAGACCTTCACTCCAGTGCTAATCAGACTATTGTTAAAATGATAGGTTTTGCATGTACAAATGGTAATGGATAGAAGCCAAACCGAACTTGAATTCTTAGTGTCTTGTTATCAGCTGGGTCAAGCCAGGCCTTGTGCCAGTCCTTGTCCTGCCACAAGATAGGAGTATTCACTGAGGCAGTATTTAATCAACCATCTAAAGCAAATAATTAAGATGCCCCAGTTATTAAATTGGTTCATTCAAAAGTGTTTCTTTGGTTGGAGGGTTATTAGAATTATTGACCTAGTTCTTCACTTTAAATAAAAAAGTTGTAAATAGTAATCTTGGAAGACAAGAATTGTGTTTATCTCTGTATCCTCAAGCCCTATGAGCATGGTGCCTGGCACATGGTAATAGATTTTCTTCTTCTTGTGCACGCTCAGTCACATCCAGCTCTTTGTGACCCCATGAACTATAGCCTACCGGGCTCCCCAACCATGGGATTTTCCAGGCAAGAATACTGGTCTGGGTTGCCATTCCCTTCTCCAGAAGAGCTTCCAGACCCAGGAATTGAACCCATGTCTCCTGCACTGGCAGGTGGATTTCTTTACCATTGAGCCACCTAGGAAGCCCTGTAGTAATAGATATGCATTATCTATTAAACAACCATATGAAAAGAAATATTATTATTTGCCCTGTTTTATGGCTATGCAATCTAAGACTCAGAGGTGTTAAATAGCTTGCTAGTAAGTGTTGGGAATGTAGCTTAACTTCAGATTCATTCTGTCTCATGTTACATACCCCATACTATTGTTGAACCCATTGATGAGTTGATATTTATACACATAGCCTGTCTAGTGATATGACTCTTCACTATTTTTCCCTCACACCCTTCTTTTACCTTCTTTCCCTCTCACCCTTCTTTTAGGAAACTTACCAGTGCTTTCTCAGGTCCAGTCTAGGCTCTGAGGCATAGAAATGACCCAGAAGCAAATGTGACCCCTTTTCATCACATGTAGACACTGAGGCAGTGAAAAAAAGAGAAGCAGGCTCTTTGCCATCTTTCACCAACTCCCTGCCTTTATAAAAACAAAACAGTTTCCCCTTTTCTCATCCACTGGTTATAAAAGTAATACATGTTCTTCGTATAAAAATATGGAAAGTACAGACAACTATAATGAAAAAGGGGAAAGAGTCTGCCAATCTGCTGCTGCTTGCAGTGGTTTGTAAGCTTTCAGTACTTTTTTCTAAAATTGAGGATTCTTGAGCCTCACTCAGAACATCTAATTTGGTAGTTCACAGTTCTGCTTTTTTAGTATGCAGCCTGATGCATACCGTCAACTTCGAAACATACCAGTGAAAAAGCTGGTTAATATTGTGGTGCTTAGCCTTTTAGATAGAATAGTCCTATTATTCTATATACAGTTAACCTCTGAACAACATGATTCGAACTGCGAGGTTCCACTTATTTAAGGATTTTTTTTTTTCAGTAGTAAATACTATAGTTCTACACAAGCTGCAGTTCATTTGATTTGTGCACACAGAACCCAGAACAGCAGGTATGGAAGAAACCCGTATGTGGAGGGCTGACTCTGAACCAGACAGGGACCTTCAGCCCAACTTCAACAGAGGGTAGCCCACAGCACCGTTCAAGAGACAGTGGTATATATACCTGTTAGAATTCTTTGTGTGTGTGTGTGTGTTTATATATATGTAAAACCATATAGCTGTATACACACACACATACATACATAATTTGTATCCTGCTTTTATCTCCTGACATTATTCCTTATAAATACATATATTTTATCATTTGAATTCACTTCTGTCTTTGAACCCCAGTTTCAAAAGCTAAAGACCTGAATGCCAGTCTGCCTTTATTGCCAAATGAAAACTTTACCTAATAAGGCATTTCTGTTTTCTCCCTAATAGTGTAAGCATATTCTGTGAGTTTATTTGTTTTTTTTTGAGGCAAGCATGATAGTCACAGTCTAAGGTTATTCAGGCACAATGGAAACTGAGTTAGTGCAAAGCCAGATACACAGTTGTGTAGTCAGCTCCAAGCTACCTGTTTCACAGTATCTGTCTCCGCACTGGTCAGGCTGTCTCCCATCATGGGACTGAGTGAATAAATGCAGAGCACAGTGGGAAGTCCAAGGCCATCGGCTCCAGTCCCTCCACTCTGTGGATGAGAACACTGAGGTGCCAGGAGAATAAAGGTTCTTGTCCAAGGTCACCCAGGCACTTACAGCAGAGTGAGAGAAGGCTGACAGCCTTTAGGACTACAGCTCTGTAGTTTTCCAATAAAGAGAAGTTTTGTCCATTTGACAAGGATGTGGAAAAATTAGAATCCTCATAACTTTCTTGAAAGTGAAAGTCGCTCAGTCGTGTCCAACTCTTTGCAACCCCATGCACTATACAGTCCATGGAATTCTCCAGGCCAGAATACTGGAGTGGGTAGCCTTGCCCTTTTCCAGGGGGCTCTTCCCAACCCTGGGGTGGAACCCAGGTCTTCCTCATTGCAGGCAGATTCTTCACCAGCTGAGCCACAAGGGAAGCCCAAGAGTACTGGAGTGGGTAGCCTACCCCTTCTCCAGTGGATCTTCCCGACCCAGGAATCAAACGAGGGTCTCCTGCACTGCAGGTGGATTCTTCACCAACTGAGCTTTCTCGGGGGATATAAGATGGTATAGTCACTTCGGAAAATGGTCTGGCGATTACTCAAAAGTTTAAACCTAAGAGTTGCCGTGTTATCCAGCAATTCCATTCCAGGGTATAAACCCAAGAGAGATGAAAACATACATCCACACAAAAACTGCACACCAGTGTTCATAGCAACATTATTCATACTGTCCAGAATGTGAAAACAACCCAACCAATGCATGGGTAACTGAAATGAGGTACATCCATACAGTGGAGTACTATTTGGCAATAAAAAGAAATCAAGTCCTGACACATGCTGCAACAAGGATAATCCTTGGAAACATGTTGAGTGAACGTCAGTCACAAAAGGCCAAATACTGCATGATTGCCTGATTCCATTTATATGAAATGTCTAGAATAGGCAAATTTTTAGAGAAGGAAACTAGACTTGTTGCCTGGGGCTGAGGGAGATGGAGGAATGGGGAGATAGTGATTGCTAATGTTCTAAAATTGATTGCGGTAATGATCACACAATTCTGTGAATGTACTAAAAAGCACTGAATTATATGACATGTGAATTATATCTCAGTAAAGCTGTTGAGAGATTATTGTCTGAGTCACTCTCTTTTCAGCCCTTCACTTGAAATGTCATCAGTGAATACTCTTTTTCTTTCCCATTTCCTCTTCTAGCAGGAGTGAAGGTCAGAGATCTAACGTTAGCCTCTGTTAGGGGAGGCAACACTATATAGTTACTAAAAGCTCCCTGGGACAGATGCCTTGATAACTGTAGTCTTGAGCAGATCCTGTGTTTAACCTCCCCATTTCTCAGGGTTTTTTTTTGTTTGTTTGTTTTTTCAGCGGCAAAATAGAGGATAATAGTACATACTTCATAGGGTTGTTAGGAAAATTGAATGAGGGAATCCATTTAAAATGCACAGGACAACATCCTGTAAATGGTGGCTGCTGCTAGCTGTCTCCTTGTCTGAGAACCATCACTGTTTCCAGCGGAAAGGCAAGGGTTCACGGTGGGTGTAGATTCCTTCCTCAACCCCTCCAGGAGTTCAGAAGACCTGCTGATACTGGTGGAGAAAAATAAGCCACCTGTTTTATAACTAACTGGATTCCGCACTTACATCAATTAACACTTCCCAGGATTAGTGACACTTACAGATTGCAGGTTTCAAAGGGCCATTGCTACCTCTTTGAGTGATAATGACACGCAAATAAATTGAGTTGAGACCCCTAGGTGTTGTTGCCTGGCTGGCTGACTCTGGGCTTTGCAGGGTGACCTTGCTGGTTGTTGACTCGGTGTCTATTGCCCATTCAAGTCAAGGCAAACATATCTGCCTCGGGGAGCATGCAACTGTTTGTCCATAGATTCCCAGTAGAAATAAGAAATCAATGCATAGAAGCAATTATGTTTATTGTTATGAAGCAAACCCTAGTTAGCATAACTATCTGGTGCCAAATTAAAATAAAAATAAAGAAATTAAGAGCCACAAAAGAAATCAAGTACGGCATTTGAGACATACTAAGATATATACCCCACTTTAAAGTAAATACCACTGATACTGGTTCCCGCCCTACTTCCCCTTCCCCTTCTGCTTTACCTTTTGACTCTTCTCTTTCTCATGGAGCACCCAAGCTCCTAACTGAAGCACCTCCAGGCTTTTTAAAACTAGGTGGACAGGGTCTCTGAGCCACCTAGGGGGCTGGAGCATTGTTAGAAATCAAAGGAATTGAGCTTTAAATGGCTTAATAAAATTAACACATTGTAATGTCCTTCTCCCCACTGCTCCAGCTCCTCTGCACTGACAGGAGCCTTGATAATATACTCTCTGCCAGAGCTTAAAAGGCCTATTACCTGGCCAACGTGAAGAAGGCAATGGAGCTGTCAGGACACCTCCACAGCAGCCACACTTCAAATTTCCAGTGCAGGATTGTATTTGACATTTAATTTAGGAGCCTGGGTATCTAGATATAAAACTTTACTGTGATAATAGTGATAAAAAACCACCCAGAGTTTTATTTAAGGGCCTCTTCCTTTCCTGTCCCCCTCACTCTCCTTTTCCTTTAGTTCAACCAGGGATCGAACCTGCGTCTCTGGCATTGCATGCAGATTCCTTACTGCTAAGCCAGTGAGGAAGCCCCATAGATGCTTGTATGTATACATGAATGTAAAATTTGAAAACCGGCCTCTCCCCTGGTTGAGACCTGCATTTAGGCAAAGGGCAAAATCCATCAAGTCTCTGAGTCTCTGTGGTTGTGTGGAGAACTGCCATTCAACCCATGATCCAGTTGATGACCATCCCATGGTTGAATGGCTTTTGTTTTATTTCTTTAGTAGGTGAAATAGATTCTATGATATCACCTTAATTCCCAAGTGAATCTGATTAAATACACATTATAATCCCCATTTTACAATTGAAGAAGCAAATATGTAAGAGGTTTAATGACTTGTCCAAGGCCACAGGGCTGGGATGGCAATCAATTGCCTTTGTGTGATTGCTATACAGAATTAGTATTAATTATAGGAGGTTTTCATTTTCATGCATTGGAGAAGGAAATGGCAACCCATTCCAGTGTTCTTGCCTGGAGAATCCCAGGGATGACAGAGCCTGTGGGCCGCTGTCTATGGGGTCAAACAGAGTCGGACATGACTGAAGCGACTTAGCAGCAGCAGCAGCAGCATTAACTTTATACTTATAGGAGATGGATTGGGAATAGTATACAAATACACTCTGAGTTTGTTCAGACTTTTAGGGGAAAAGTTAAATCAACTATGCCATGCTTTCCTTTACTTTTATGGCAAAAGAGCACAGATATTGGAACAGGATGATTTTATTCAAGCACTGGAACTTAATTAGCTCCCTCATTTAATTTGACTGAACCTTCAGTTTAATTATGAAGTGAGACTAATCATAGTTCATCAGGCACTCTGTCTATCAGATCTAGTCCCTTAAATCTATTTCTCACTTCTACTATATAATCATTAAGGATTCGATTTAGGTCATATCTGAATGGTCTAGTGGTTTTCCCTACTTTCTTCAATTTAAGTCTGAATTTGGCAATAAGGAGTTCATGATCTGAGTCACAGTTAGCTGCCGGTCTTGTTTTTGCTGACTGTATAGAGCTTCTCTATCTTTGGCCTCAAGGAATATAATTAGTCTGATTTCGGTGTTGACCATCTGGTGATGTCCATGTGTAGAGTCTTCTCTTGTGTTTTTGGAAGAGGGTGTTTGTGACATCCCCAAGAAAAAGAAAAGCAACAAAGCAAAATGGCTGTCTGAGGAGGCCTTACAAATAGCTGTGAAAAGAAGAGAAACAAAAAGCAAAGGAGAAAAGGAAAGATATACCCTTTTGAATGCAGAGTTCCAAAGAATAGCAAGGAGAGATAAGAAAGCCTTCCTCAGTGATCAGTGCAAAGAAATAAAGGAAAACAATAGAATGGAAAAGACTAGAGATCTCTTCAAGAAAATCAGAGATACCAAGGGAATATTCCATGCAAAGATGGGCTCAATAAAGGACAGATACTGTATGGACCTCACAGAAGCAGAGGATATTAAGAAGAGGTGGCAAGAATACACAGAAGAACTGTACAAAAAATATCTTCATGACCAAGATAATCACGATGGTGTGATCACTCACCTAGAGCCAGACATCCTGGAATGTGAAGTCAAGTGGGCCTTGGGAAGCATCAGTATGAACAAAGCTAGTGGAGGTGATGGAATTCCAGTTGAGCTATTTCAAATCCTAAAATATGATGCTGTTAAAGTGCTGCACTCAACATGCCAGCAAATTTGGAAAACTCGGCAGTGGCCAAAGGACTGGAAAAGGTCAGTTTTAATTCCAATCCCAAAGAAAGGCAATGCCAAAGAATGCACAAACTACCGCACAATTGTACTCATCTCACACACTAGTAAACTAATGCTCAAAATTCTCCAAGCCATGCTTCAGCAATACATGAACCATGAACTTCCAGATGTTCAAGCTGGTTTTAGAAAAAGCAGAGAAACCAGAGATCAAATTGCCAGCATCTACTGGATCATTGAAAAACCAAGTTCCAGGAAAACATTTATTTCAGCCTTATTGACTATCCCAAAGCCCTTGACTGTGTAGATTACAATAAACTGTGGAAAATTCTGCAAGAGATGGGAATACCAGACCACCTGACCTGCTTCTTGAGAAATCTGTATGCAGGTCAGAAAGCAACAGTTAGAACTGGACATGGAACAACAGACTGGTTCCAAATAGGAAAAGGAGTACATCAAGGCTGTATATTGTCACCATGGTTATTTAACTTACATGCAGAGTACATCATGAGAAACGCTGGGCTGGAAGAAGCACAAGCTGGAATCAAGATTGCCAGGAAAAATATCAATCACCTCAGATATGCAGATGACAGCACCCTTATGGCAGAAAGCAAAGAAGAACTAAAGAGCCTCTTGATGAAAGTGAAAGAGGAGAGTGAAAAAATTGGCTTAAAGCTTAACATTCAGAAAACAAAGATCATGGCATGCGGTCCCATCGCTTCTTGGCAAATAGTTGGAGAAACAGTGGAAACAGTGTCAGACTTTATTTTTTTGGGCTCCAAAATCACTGCAGATGGTGACTGCAGCCATGAAATTAAAAGATGCTTACTCCTTGGAAGAAAAGTTATGACCAACCTAGACAGCATATTCAAAAGCAGAGACATTACTTTGCCGACCAAGGTCCATCTAGTCAAGGTTATTGTTTTTCTAGTGGTCATGTATGGATGTGAGAGTTGGACTATAAAGAAAACTGTGCGCCGAAGAATTGATGCGTTTGAACTGTGGTGTTGGAGAAGACTCTTGAGAGTCCCTTGGACTGCAAGGAGATCCAACCAGTCCATTCTAAAGGAAATTAATCCTGAATGTTCATTGGAAGGACTGATGTTGAAGCTGAAACTGTAATACTTTGGCCACCTAATGTGAAGAGCTGACTCATTTGAAAAGACCCTGATGCTGGGAAAGATTGAGGGCAGGAGGAGAAGGGGATGACAGAGGATGAGATGGTTGGATGGCATCACCGACTCAATGGACATGAGTTTGAGTGAACTCCGGGAGATGGTGATGAACAGGGAGGCCTGGCGTGCTGCAGTCCATGGGGCCCAAAGAGTTGGACACGACTGACCTGCTGAACTGAACTGAACTGAGACTAATCATACTATGTTTTTATTAATGAGTTCCCTGAAAACAGAAACTTTTGAGAGGCAGATAAGAAATGATGAAGATTGGTTTCAGGGCTTTTGGCGGCCCGAAAAGAATTTTCGAAACTGTAGTTATTTAACAGGCCCTGTGATTAAATAGGTTAGCAGACTGTTAGCTCCTTGAGGAGGTGTCGTAGGGCTTCAGTCAGCCAAAGAGAGCAAATATGATAGAGGCGAGCTGTGACGTTGAGCAGCTGACTCTACCTTCAGACTCTGTGTAGGTGCCGAGGAGGGGAGTGTGACCTGTGCTTCCTGCGCTTTCTGTGCTTGGCGTCTATGTCATGGAAGCAGATTGTATCTAATCTTATCAAACTAGAAAAGGCTCCGTGATAATTTGACCATCTCCTGAAACTGAGGCAAGGAACCTCTGGCTTGACTCCATCCTCTTCAGTGCCTAGGGTCTGTGAGGAAGTCCTTCCCAGGTTCCTGTGGGAAATTAGAATCTACTCCCAAGGGTGTGGGCTCTGTTTCTCTGGGAGAACTGAATGGAGCTGTGTATCTGTGAGAGCTCAGTGGGTACCAAAGGAAAAACCCATGATAAATGTTGCCACCAGGCTCCTCTGTCCATGGGATTCTCCAGGCAAGAATACTGGAGTGGGTTGATTGCCATGCCCTTTTCCAGGGGATCTTCCCAACCCAGGGATTGAACCCAGGTCTCAGACATTGCAGGTGGATTCTTTACCATTTGAGCTATGCAGGAAGCCCCTAAATGATCACAGTTACTGTTAACTGGGCCAGCAGAACAGTTTTGCTGATACGTCTGGGTTCCCAGAAAGTACTAAGTTCTTCCCATGTATTATTTTGTATAAATGTCACAGAAATGTCTATGAGAGCCATACGATTAGCCCTATTTTACAAATGAAAATCTTACCCCTTTCTGAGCTTCAGAAGCACAGAGTTAGCAGGGCTGACAGTAAAAGCTTTCTCTATCACCACAGACTCCACCAGCTTTACCATTCTGACCCTCTGTAGCAGAGAAGACCCAGAAAACAGGAGCCCTGCATCTCAGTGTCCTTTCCTGAGGATTCCTGGTAGCTCGGGTTGCGTTGGTTTGGTGGTCTCTATGGTATGCAGATAGCCATGCGTATCTTTGCAAGAAAGATGTTTGGGTAGCGAACCAGAATGGAGGTGATAGGTGGGTCTTGTTTTGAAATTGCTTTCATCTTCAACAGATAAAATAGGCTATCTTTGTATATTTAAGTCTAAGAGGTTTAAAACTAGTATAATTTTTGTTTAGTTGCCCCTGAAACTTTCAGGGTCAGTTACTACCTCCCACTTCCTAAACAATGACTCCTGAGGCAGAAGCCATCTGTCAGGTTTCTATATATGTTAAGGTACAAATAAAGCTGAAAACAAGGCGGAGTAGATGCTCTCACTCGTATTCGTGTTTGTTAAAGGGTTTTGGGGACCCATTGTTCTACTTTCACATTTCTACAGGGGGCAGCCAGCATTTTTTTCTGTCCACTCAAGCCAAGTGTTGCTCAGAAGCTCATGACTACTTTCTCTGTTGCCACCCTGGAGTCAGGTAGAGAGAAGCATCTTGAGGGCAAGCAGCAGTACCATTCAGAGAGAGCCCAGCATCCCTCTTGAATTGTTCTCTGGTGCAGCCAGTTAAGTGCCATGACACCAGGTTCCACATCAAGTTATCATGGCACGAAATTCACAGCAACCGACAGCATGAGCAAGCAGTCCTGGGAGGACAGAGTACTTGCACTGATGCCATAACCGTGATGGTTAGCTCTCCGTCTCTCGTGTAGGGCTGCTTGTTGGTCTGTTCTAACTGTGTCTCACAGATGACTGGAGCACACAGTTACTGTCCACTTCACAGCTGATTAGCAGATTCAGGTGTTTATTAGGATCTTTCCAGCACCAAGCCTCTAGAAAACATAGTCTTGAGTCTAACATTCTGTGTATGTGTGCGCTCATGTACATGTGTGTTTATGTATATTGAGGAAAAACCACAAAAGGGAGGATATTCAGAAGAAGCATATTGCCAGGTCTTATACATGAAGCTGATAAAGAACAATAGAGTACTTAGGCTCAAGTACCAAAATTTATCATCTCAGGAAGAAGCACTCTGGCAGAAATAGAGGAAGGCTGGAGTATTCTAGCTGAAATGTGGGGCTCCTATCCATGAGAATGTGATTCTGCAAGTCAAAGATACAAGCCTAGCTGAAGACTCTGTAAGGCAAATCTAAGGTCTAAACACCCAAGAAGGAGAGCTTGAAGGACATATGTAGTTACCAAGTCTGAAAGGGTTAAGGTGGGATTTGAGGTCAAGAGTAGAAAGCCAAGGATTCTGGGCCAAGTGAAAATGAGAAAGGAGAAAAAGCTGGCTGAAAACAAGTTGGAGGTAGGATTGGAATCCTAAAGAGTTTCTTCAAATCACTCAGAAGCCCTTTGTGACTTAGAATTTTGTTTCAGAAAATTAGTGGTGCAAGTGAGAGTGGGGCTAGTTTAACATAGGCGGGTCTGGGTGGGGATGGGGGTAGGTGGAGCTTAAATGGAGTGTTTGAGTCTAGAGAGTGGGTATAGTTATTTAGTGGGGAGTAATGGGAGACAGTGCAAGAAAAGGGATTCATTCGTATAGGGGCAAGCTTCTTCAGCCAGCCTGTGGTGGAGAGACAGGTGTGGGATGGCTTCTGACACTTGGTCAGAAGGATTGACTGCCATTATGTGCCAGACCCTAAGCAAAGATGTCATAATTTTTTTCTCCAGATATTAAGTCCATCTATTATCTAGTGGAGAAAATAAAACCTGACTCCAGAGTTTAAAGCTGGGGTGACTGCCTAAACTTTGATATTGTCAACAGGGAGAAGGGAACAGACAAGGTTTGAATGGAAGATATGAAAGAATAATGTTGTGTTTAGAAAGCAGATTATGCAATCGAACTATGTGAGTTCAAGCTCCAAATTTGCCACCTGCTCTGTGTGTGAATTTGGGCAGGTTTCTTACCCTCACTCAACCTCAGTTTCTTCATCTATAAAACTGATATAATAAGAATTGCTACATCATGATATCATTGTGATGATTAATTGAAACAGCATGTAAAGTGCTTAAAATAGTGCCTAATATGTAAGTGCTCAAAAGGTAGCAGTGATGATGAGGAGGACGAGGATTCCATTTGATGCTTGATGGTTTAAGTAATAGGAAAGTATCCAGGTAGAGATACACATCAAAAGGAATTGTGAGACTGGAGACGTAGAGAGAAAACCCAGGCTTTGGAGCCATCTCCACTGAGGTGGTAGTTGAATTGCAAAGATGAGATGAAACTAATAAGCAGGAAGTTACGGAGAGAAAGCAGTTTTGTCTCCAGAGGGCATTTAACAATGTCTGAAGACTCTTGTTTGCATTAATTGGGGATAGGGAGCAGTGTACCCTCTACTACACAGAGGCCAAGGAGGCTGCTTCCTATTTTACAAAGCACAATTCATTTCCCCCCACAGCTAATAAGTTGTGCCAAGGCTGAGAAACCCTTGTAGTTTCCTCAGTCACAGTCGTCTGGAGAGTATGTGTAAAGTTTGTGGGGATGAAGCTGATGAACATAAAGCCAGGGCAGTCTAGGGAGAAGAGAAATTGAAGACTGAGGACTATCAGCAGTGGCGTATGGTACAGAGAGGCCGATTGTGAGAGCAGAGGGAGTCAGCAACCAGGAGAGTCTTCAGTGCTGGAGGAGACCGGGATGCAAGTTTTATGTGACTTTCTAAATAAGCTTGGTGGTTAAAGGTGGGAGAGAGGATGATCTCTTGAGAGGGCAGCGTTGCCATAGGAAAAGTGTTAATTCTGCATTCTTCTTTACTTCTCAATTTGACTGTGTATCAGGCTAACAACTTCTAGGTCAGATTCCTGTTCCTCTGATGCCCCCTCTTGTTTTAGCAACAAATGTGAGTAGAGGCAAATCTGGATTAGTGAATTAGTTCCAAGAGTGTAACATTTGTGCAGCTCTATCATTTTAGAGATAAAAGGGAGACTGAGTTTAGCTTTTCACTTTTAATAGCCCAGGAGCCTGAGGCCCTGAGAGATTCCCTGACTTATCCAAAGTCACGCAGCTGGTTAGCTCTTAAAGAGAAACCTGCATGCCATCCCGGCCGCTGACTGCCCATTGCAAGTGCTCTCTTCCATGCCACGTTGCTTTCCAGGGGTCTCATCCTAGTTCTCAGAGGAAGGAGTTTACTAGATAGGGTAGTTTTCAGTGTGATGACCTAGATCAGGCTGACCTGCGGTGAATCTTTGCTCCATAGCTTACCTGCTGTGTAACACCAGATCAGTGACTTCATCAGTGGGGGCTTCAATTTCCCCTCCCCATAAAATAAAAGTATTATTGCCTCCCTGAGGATTAAATCAGAAACACTTCTGAGATGGCACTTGGAACACTGCTTGCACATGGTCCCTCTTAACATTGTCATTATTATGATTCATAAGACCCTGTCTTTGTCACAGATTAAGGGGCAAGAGAATGTCCAGTGACAGAAAGCAGGCCAACATTAGACATGCCGTCTGAGTCACCCAGCCTTGCTCCTAACCCCATCTCCTTACTCTGCCATAAGAGCAGTATAGTGAGGGTTGGTGTTGCTGTAGTTATACAAGGTCTTAAAGCAGATATCTTTCCACTATGTTGTGGTGATGTCTATATGTCATTGATGTGCCTGGTATTTCTTAAAAGTCAATGACTTCACACTTCAGGCCACTCACTGAATCAGCTAATTAGACCCTGACAATTTTTAGTCTTCCTGTCTGTGAACACGGACTGTCTTTACATTTATTATTTTCTCTTTTAATTTCTTTCATTATAGATTTCCTTATACAGATTTTGTACATATTTTGTTCGATTTATACCTAAGTCTTTAATTTTTTGGGTGCTACCTTAAATGGTATTGTGTTTTTAAATTCAAATTCCATGTTCATTGATGGTATATATAGGAAAGTGATTGGCTTTTATATATTAGCTTTATGTCTGGCAGCGTTGTTATAACTGCCTATTAGTTTGGGAGCTTTTTTTTTTGATGATTCTTTCAGATTTTCTACATAAATAATCATGTCAGTTGTGAACAGAGGCTGCTTTGTTTCTGCCTTCTCAACCTATAAACCTTTTATTTCCTTTTGTCTTTTGAAAAGGAGAAGTAAGATAAAACGTCCTTGCCTTGTTCTTGATCTTAGCTGGAAAAATCAGTTTCTCACCACACAATATGACATTAACTGTAGATTTTTTTGGTACACTTTTTTATGAAGTTGAGAAAGTTCTTCCCTATTTCTAGTCCGCTGAGAATTTTTATCATACATGCATATTAGCTTTTGTCAAGTGCTTTTTTTGTATCTATTGATATGGTCATGTGATTTTTCTTCTTTAGCCTGTTGATTATAGATTAGATGAACTGAGTTTCAAATGTTGAACCAGCCTTGCATACCTGGGGTAAATCCCTCTAAGTCGTGGTATATAATTCCTTTTATACATTTTTGAGTTTGATTTGCTAATGTCTTATTGAGGACTTAACTTTCTCTGAGCCATATTTCTTTTTAAAAATTACTCTTAAAGAAAAAGTATTACACACTATTGTAGAAAATGTGAACATAAAAGTAAAGAAGAAGAAAGAAAAGTACTCTTAATTCCAGCACTCAGACACAACCACCCTCTGACATTTTGATGTGTTTGGTTTGCTGTTGTTTAGTCGCCAAGTTGCGTCTGACTGTGACCTCATGGACTGTAGCCCGCCAAGCTCCTCTGTCCATGGAATTTCCCAAGCAAGAATCCTGGTGTGTGTATCCGACTCTTTGCAAGCCCGCAAGCTGTAGCCTGCCAGGCTCCTCTGTCCACAGAATTCTCAAGGCAAGAATCCTGGAGTGGGTTGCAGTTTCCTTCTCCAGGAGATCTTCTCCACCCAGGGATCGAACCTGCATCTCCTACACTGGCAGGCAGATTCTTTACCGCTGAGCCGCCAGGGAAGCCATGTTTATTCTAGTCTTTATAATACAAATAATAACTGGAACAGTAAATATCATTATTACTTCATTGAGTGCATACTTGAAATAACTAAGTGATAGCTGAGGTGGCGATCCCATGGTACTGTTAACAAAGTGAGGAAAGAAGGTAAAGCAGACACTAATGACTACTTTTGTCTAGAGGCTTCTGATGATGAGAAAAATGGTTTGGGAGGAGGTTAAATGTTCATTTTAATAACCTTTTCACTATGCTTCTCAATACCCCATTGTAAAATCCAAGCAATCCAAGCTTCTAACCATTGTCAGGAAAATTTTTGTCGTCTCTCAGAATGCTGGTAATAGAATGTGGTTCATAGTTTGGGGGATTTTTTTTTTTTCATAGTTCTTACCTGCTATGCTGCTAAAAGTGAAGTGTAGTGAAAGTATTAGTCACTCAGTTGTGTCCAGCTTGTTGCCACCCCATAGACTGTAGACCGCCAGGCCCCTCTGTCCATGAAATTCTCCAGGCAAGTGTACTAGAGTGGGTAACCATTCCCTTCTGCAGGGGATCTTCCCAACCCAGAGATTGAACGCAGGTCTCCTACGTTGCCGGCAGATTCTTTACTGTCTGAGCCACAAGGGAAGCTGCTGTTAGATAATTTTCCAAGCCTTAGGAATGGACAGTTGTTTTATTCATAAATATTGGCTATTCCCCTCATACACAAAAGACACAGGAGATGGGAGATCCCGGCATCCGCTGAAAAAAGACTCTGTCCTCCTTGCTGATGAAGCTCTTCCCTTGTCTGCCCTCACTGGAGATTGTCAGAGGTTTGCAAGGAGCTCTCTTGAGGCAAAAATGCCAGAATAAATCCACAGTCTATACTGGCAGACTTAACTTTGAGATTCCCTACCTGAAAGTTTCCGTGGACACTGGCATGCTGAGAGGGTACTGTGTTGTGGGAGTGAGGACAGATTACAGCGCTGAAAAAGTTCCACTGGAACCTTGTTTGTTTTTTTTTTTTTTTGGAATGGGCTGCTTTAAAGTTATTTGCAGGAGATTTGACTAATAGAGCAAGTACTTCTGGAAGCTTCAATCAGGGTAGACTCAGATGTGTTGCTTTTGTGTAGCTTCCTGTTCCTGACCATGTTCCATCTTTCTCAGTTCATCTCAGCAACATTTTTCTGGAACAAATCTTTCTTAAGCCATCATGATGCTTTCTAGCTAATATGCTTGTTGTTTTTATAATCTTCCTATAATAAAAAGTAAATAAATCCTTGATTTCCTACAGGCCAGCTAATGAGTTAATGACTTCCAGTTCATGTCAAACCCATTGAATGGTAGTGTTTCCAAGTACAAGCTCTTAATTCAGGGTTTTATGTGTTTAATTATGTATATGTAAAGTGCCAGTCTGCATACCTCTTGGGTCTGGTCTGGCTTAGAAATGTTAACTATAAGAGCATATAGAAAGTACCACGGGATGAGACTTAACTCTTCAAATGTACATCCTTCCTCCCAAGATTCACTTTGGAAAAATAATGTCCTAGTGGGGATAATAACAGAAGCAGCCTGTTAACAGCAGAAATATCTCAATTAAGAAGAAATAAATATGAAGAACTTGAAGCAGGAAGAAAGGGGTCCTTAGAGGCAACATGTTACAGCAGAAGGTTCACCAGCCCTAGACCAGAGGCAAGTTGGTTTCTAAACCATACTTTGTGACTGTACCTCTCTGGGGCTTTTTTTTTTCCTTACCAGAAAGTTGGACTCAGCTCTAGTAAGAGCAATCAGATGTTCACTAGTTAGTTCTGACCATTCACAAATAAGCTGCGTATTCTTTGATATGCTGTGTTTAAGTAATTTTAGAAAATGCTCTTTTTTTTTCACCGAATACACCTGTAAGAAAGATATATCAACTTGCGTATAACCTAGGGCTTTAAAGTTTTAACAAGTTAGGGAATAATCAGTTGACCAAAGAGAGCAAACTCTTTTTATGGTTTCATTTGTGTAGGGGACCCAGGCTACTCAGGTGCGATTTTCCTGGAGTGTACCTCCAGTGCCCCAGGAAGCACTTCAGGGAGGAAGAGGAGGGTTTTTTTTAAGCAGAGTGGTTTTACTTTGGGCTCTATTACACTTCGGGGTTCTATATTAAGACTTTGTTTGGGGCAAGGGAAGTTCTGTGGTTTTAAAAAGGTGTGACAATTACTAGTAGATTCTATAAAAAGGAAGCTTCTACATCACCAGTCTTATCATTCTGTGATACATTCGGCCTTCTGTCTTCTTTGCTTATGAAGAACTTTTTCTTTTGACATAATTTGCGTGTAGTATAGTCAAGAGTAGAGACTATCACTGTCATCTTTGGGAAGCTGTAGGATGGAGACTACCTAAATTCTAGGAAGCCTACTCAGAAATGATGTCAGTGGCTCCCAACCATCAGTGCTGATGTGAAGGGCTGGTTGCTCCTGGAGAATTGTGAAGTTTATAGCAGGATGGAGTTCTGATGATGGGGTAAAATGAAACCTGAAAGGAAGTTTTGAAAGCTGTTTCATTTCTGTAATTGGTAGGGGTCCTTTCTCCAGAGTACTCAACCTGTTAACCTACCAGTGGCCTAATCCTCCGAGGAGTCTCTCCTTTGGGCTCTGGATTTAAATGCATGTCATGGCCCAAAAGTTTGTTCTTGCCATTTTGAACTAGGCTGGAGAATACCTATTGTTGATTAGTAGAGAATCAGAGTGAGAAGAAGGCATAAAGGTTTTATAAAGTATTCTGCCTTCAAATCTGTGACCTAATCTGTATAAAAATTAATTGCATAAAATAAAGGTTGAAAAACCTATGTAAAGTAAAAGAAAAGAGATAATTTAAAATTTAAAAATCGTGATTTATTCACCGACTGCAATGTAATCCCCACCTTTCCTGACTGTGATGTCAGCTTCTTAACTTCATATCACATGTGTATGTGATGTCTAGTGAAATAGGTTCAGTTCAGTTCAGTTCAGTCGCTCAGTCGTGTCCAACTCTTTGCGACCCCATGAATCGCAGAACACCAGGCCTCCCTGTCCAACACCAACTCCTGGAGTTCACCCAAACTCATGTGCATCAAGTCGGTAATGCCATCCAGCCATCTCATCCTCTGTCGTCCCCTTCTCCTCCTGCCCCCAATCTCTCCCAGCATCAGGGTCTTTTCCAATGAGTCAACTCTTTGCATGAGGTGGCCAAAGTATTGGAGTTTCAGCCTCAAGATTAATCCCTCCAATGAACACCCAGGACTGGTCTCCTTTAGGATGGACTGGTTGGATCTCCTTGCAGTCCAAGGGACTCACAAGAGCCTTCTCTGTAGGTTACAATTCAGTTTTTATTATGCTGTCCATTTTTAGTCACTTGGAAGAGCTTTTCTTAGGAATTCAAAAAGTTTATGCCTTACTTAAAGATTTAGTCTCTAAAGAGAGGTCTTATAAGACTAAATTTATTTCAAGGGTAGAGATCCAGATTCACTGACAAATGATTACCATAAAGCATAACACCCTTGAGATATATTCACTAAAAATAAAAAGGAATTATATAAATAAACATATCACAGTTCTCAATCTGATAAAGAACTTGGAGGGACATTAATAACATTTAACACTCCCTCTCCCCTTTTCTTTAGCACTGGGGAGAGTTCCTGCAAAGAGTATGTGAATTCATGAGGGCTTACGTCACTTCGTCACTTGCGGTGTGAATGGATACGTGTACTTCAGGCCTTATTTTGCCTTGACGTTTTTATGGCAGTGTTACAAAAGCTGCTTAAAGTATCAAGCCTATTTCAGTTTTTAAGAGGCTAATAGAAAATGGCCTCATCTTCCTCTCTCCTGTAGTCTTTTTCTCTCCTAGTCTTCTTTTTAGGTTTTCCCAGTTTGACTTCCCTTCTGACAGACAGAGTGAACAGAGCACCAGACTGGGAGCGAGAAGATTGGGGAACTCAGTGTCTCCTACAAGATTACAGCTGGGTCTGCTTCCTCATCTGTGAAAGACGGGGGTTCACTTAGATGACAGCTACTTTCTCTTTCAGCTTTAAAATTCTCTACTGGCTTTTGTCCTTTTGTCTACTGTTCTGCCTCTTCCCTGTTTCCTAGCGCAGCTACTCAGTATGCATAGTTGCTTAAAAACACTCATAAAATAAACATGGTTATGAGGAAACATCGATACGTGTAGTTGCTGGCAAGATATGGCATTTAGAAGTTCAGATTTGGTATTTTCTCATTTTCTTTGCCTTATGCCCTAGCCAAATGCAGCGGAGTCATAGTTTATTTATTCTACACAGTTGTTGAAAACTAAAACAATAATATATTTCACTCATCAGAGAGTAAAAATTTAAAGACTTGATATTATCCACTCTTGGGGGAAGTGTAGGAAAATGCATACTTCACACACTGTGGGAATGTAATTGGTGCATTTTTTTTTGGAGGACAGTTTGGCAGTGTCAGTCAGTAGTTTTAGAATATATATATAAATTGATTCAGTGTTTCCAAAGGTTTCTAAAGAAATTCATATGCAAATATTAAGAGGTATGGCCATTGATGTTCATTGCCATCCTGTTCATAAAAGCAAAAGTTTGGAAATGTCTTGTATTTCTATAAAGAAGGGAAATATTTAATGGATATATTTATTCTTTTATCTCTCTGAATATAGATGTCCATACCTATATATACCCGTTTCATACAGGCATTAAAAATAATACAATGAATGAAGTTGCTCTGTATATACTAACTTTTTAAGTAGGAAATCAAGACACAGAACCATATGTTCACCATGATCCATTTACATAAAAGCAATGTCATTGTCTGTATGTGTACAGTATACTTCGTTTTGCTGTGGTTCACGTCATTGTGCTTTGCAGATACCGTGTCTTACAAATTGAAGGTTTGCAGCAGCCCTGCATTGAGCAGTACTGTTTTCCCAACAGTGTATGCTCACTTTCTGCCCCTGTGTCACATTGTGGTAATTCTTGCAGCATATCAAATTTTTCATTATTATTATGTCTGTTATCTTGTTGATCTTTGATCAGTGATCTGGATGTTACCATTATAAAAAGTTTATGACTTGCTGAAGGCTTAAATGATGGTTAGCATTTTTTTAGCAATGAAGTATTTTTAAATTAAAGTATATATATTATTTTTGTAAACATAATGCTCTTGCATACTTATTAGACTACAGTGTAGTATAAATATAACTTTTATATGTACTGGGAAACCAAAAAATTTGTGTGACTCTTTATTGTAATGTTCACTTTACTGTGGTGGTCTAGAGCAGAATCTGTGAGTCTTCAAGGTATGCCTGTATATATATGTATATATATACACACACACACACACATAATGACCAGAGAGGCATGTATCAGACTGTTAACAGTAATTAACCCACTGAGGAGGAAAATGGTATTGGGAAAGAGAGAGAAGAGGAATTTCTCTCTGTCTTTTTAAATACACACAAAAAGTCTGTCTGCAATATAGGAGACATGGGTTCAGGCCCTGGGTGGGGAAGATCCCCTAGAGAAGGAAATGGCACCTCACTCCAGTATTCTTGCTGGAAAATCCCATGGATAGAGGAGCTTGAATGGCTACAGTCCATGGAGTCACAAAGAGTCAGACACAACTCAGCAACTAAACAAGAACAATAGTACCTATTAAATTTTTAAAAAGTAATGTATTACTGGTATGAAAACAAAAAAGTAAAAAGGAAGGACAAGGAATAACTTCCTAAAGAATGAAAAAAGCAAAAAGAGTAGCAGGAAATTCATTAACAATATCCGAGAAACATTGTTCTGAGGATATTCCCAAAACTTTGGGATTGGATAGGACCCACGGTTTGTGTTGTGGCCAGGGCTACCTAGCATTTAGAATAATAGCCCTACTCTCCCATGTCTTTGCATGTCCAACGTATTCTTACTTGTCTCTGTTCTGTAGGTAACCCGGGACCAGATGAAGGTGTTTATACAGCAAGAATTTAAGAAAGTTCAAAAAGTGATTGCGGATGAAGAGCAGAAGGCCCTTCATTTAGTGGATATCCAGGAAGCAATGGCCACAGCTCATGTGACTGAGATACTGGCTGACATCCAGTCCCATATGGATAGATTGATGACTCAGATGGCCCAAGCCAAGGAACAACTTGATACCTCTAATGAATCAGCTGAGCCAAAGGCGGAGGTAAAGGAGAATGCTTGTCATAAACCAGTAGCATGAAAAATAGGCAGAAACTGACTGCCATGTTTGTTAATTCTGGAAATTCCCCCATTTTGGTCCCTAAACATGAATGGATTGAAAGCTACAATAGGACATAAGTGTTTGCTGCTGCTAAGTCACGTCAGTCGTGTCCGACTCTGTGTGACCCCATAGACGGCAGCCCACCAGACTCCCCCGTCCCTGGGATTCTCCAGGCAAGAACACGGGAGTGGGTTGCCATTTCCTTCTCCAATGAATGAAAGTGAAAAGTGAAAGTGTTTAGACTGGTGTGTAAAGCAGTTTGGAAATATTGGCTGCTCAGGTTTGCACTCAAAAACTAGGCCTAGCAAAATATGTATACACTGTGCCTTAAAGGAGTGTAGTCAATGGGGCAGATACTGTTCCCAGGTAATGAGGGAAGCCAGAAATCAGAGCCAAAGAAGAGGACAATTGACAGATTCCCAATTATTAAATGAGCCTATAGATAAAGTCACCATGGGGATGAGAACTGGGTTGAATGAGAATGTCAGGAAGTGAGCATAAAACAGGCCAAAATAAAAGATTGGACTCATTTTGTGAATAGTGAAAAGGTGCCTCCAGCTGGTCTTTTTATGAAGCTAATTACATAAATTGGGGGCATGACTATTGGATTGAGGGGCATGTGGGCTCAGGCATTGTGAGGATCAAAGATAGCAGTGAAAGACTCAAGGTAAATGTTAAATGACAGTCTTAGTCACTACATTCATTGTTATTTTGTAACAAGAATAAAAGAATCTTAAGACATTTTACCAAACAACATATTCAGCCATTTAGAATCTATTGCTAACAAAAAAAAAAAAAAAAAAATTAAGGTGGCCATTTTTTTAAATGCATGTGCTCAGTAGCATCTGACTCTTTGCGACCTCCTGGACTGTATCCTGCCAGGCTCCTCTGTCCATGGAACTTTCCAGGCAAGAATACTAGAGTGGGCTGCCATTTCCTACTCCAAGGGATCTTCCAGACCCAGGGATTGAACCCGCATCTCTTGCAGCCCCTGCATTGGCAGGTGGATTCTTTACCACTAGCGCCACCTTGGGAAGCCCACATGTAAAACTTATATTTCAGCCACTTGAAAGAGGCTGTTGTTGATGGGGTTTCATACCATTATTTTGAAAAATCTGGTTAAGCTCATGCCAGGTAGGTTTAGGGTAGGCCTTTCTAGAAGAAAACCTAGGAGAGTCCCGTGAACTTTCTAGTATAGCTGCTGACTCAGTCAGCTCAGCCTTAACAAATAATTTTGCCTTGGCCCAGGAGAGCCCAGCCACAGAATAATCCAGCCAACAAAGCAGCCAGGGTCCATCTAGGAGGCGGGTACTGCTGGTGTCCTCCTGACAGGAAACGTGAGAGACCATTGTTTCACTCATCTAGAGTTCTTGATTGTCATCAGTGTGTGAACAGAATAGGATAGCACTTGTTCTTTTCATTTCATCCTCCCCAGAATTAACAAAGTGTGTGCCTAAATACATTTCTAGATAGGTGAGAGAGCATGTTATAGTTATCATTTCATTTCAATCCTTATTTCAGTGTTCATTGTATCCATTTTACAGATGGGCTGTTGAGATGCCAAGAACTGTAGACACTGACCGGGTGTCATTTAGTTAGCAGAAAAGAGCCAGGATTCAGTCCATCCTGTTCCCGTGCCTGTGCTTTTCCCTACCATCTGCCAAATGTCCTGTTTATATCTGTGGGAAGAATAAGAAGAATCAGTGTCCTGGACTGCTTTGCATTCCTAAGACCCTTTACTCTGTGGAAATGGTCACTGTGTGTCTTTTTAAAAATTAATTATAAATAATAATACATTTATTTTAAAATTATTTAAAATTTTTCTTTAATAATGGAGTGGTCTTTGTGTCCAAAGTCCAAACAAACAAAGGTTCAGCCTTAAGAAGTCATTGACATAACTCTGTCCCCAGTTCAGCTCAGATTGGACCCTTCACATTTATTCTGTGTGTCGATTATTTTTTTTTTCAGAAATAAAGATTCCATTTTGAAGAGATACCCTCTCTCTTATTTTCATTTCAAATAAAGAATTTAGCCCCTCCCCAACATTAATTGTCCTTTAACTACTTGAGTAGCTCAGTTTCACTATGCTTGTTAACTCCGATGGAATTGCTCTTAGGGGTGCAAAGATGACAAGCCCTAAGGACCAGGCAATGGACACAGTAAGCTATTAAAAATGAGAAGTAGCATACATCTGGCTAAAGCTTTTACACAAAGCTGTTATTCTCTAATAGCCGCTCATTCCAGCTAATGTGGTAACTTACTGATCATAGCAAATTTCCAGTACCTCTCTTTCACTCAACAGAGGAATTGTTTGCTTCTCTTTGCATTGTATAGGTCTTTAAAAATTTCCTGAATTTTTATTTTGATCAGAAAATCCTACCCAACATTTTATTATGAAAAATTTCATATATATAGCAAAGTTGAAAGAATTTTATAGATAACACCCATACACTTGCACCAGGATTCTGCCATTAACAGTTTACTGTACTTGATTCATTTTATGTATATAGCCATCTTTCCAACCTTCTATCCTTAGTTCTTCTTCACGTTTAAAAACAAATTGCATGTTCTGGTTCTGAACGAGATGGAGTAAATTCATTTTCATTGTACTCCTTCCCACTGATCACAGCAAAAATTCGTAGACAAAACACTGAGTCACCTAGCAGAAGATTCTCAAAAGTGGAGAAAAGATGGCAGACTGACCAGGGATCTTGGGATACGAAGAGCCACACCACAAGGATTTTCTTGGTGCGGGGGGGGGGTGGGGGTGGGGGGAGGGGGTGTGTGGAGGCAGGGTTCTTGCTTCCTATATATCCTGGCCTGGGTGTTCTGCAAGCTAGAAATCTAATGAGCACAGACAAAAAGAACATCTCCAAGAGAAAACCTGCTCTATAGCCAAAGGACTTGGAAAAGGGCAGTTCAACTGAAGAGAAACCTTTTAATCATTTCTGCCTATTCTAGTGCTTATAATAGTGGCTTTAAAATTCTCATCTGATAATCCCTAATACTGTGTCTTTCTGGTGTGTAAGACACCATGAAAAAAGTTGCATCCCTTCCCAGCCCCAGCTGATACCACAGTAGTGGAGCAAGTGAGGGAAACCCTATTTTGCACCCTCACCCAAAGTAATGGGGTGTCCTTTTTTCTCCATGGAGTCTTTAGGTAAAAGTTTGTATCGATCCCTCGCAGTAATTAAGTGATGCCTAACTCTTATGGAGCCTGAAGGTGGAACTCTCACTTCTACCACTCCTCTGCAATAATAGGAAGGAAATAGCAAACTGTCCCCTGTGGGGTTCTCTGGTGGCTCAAATGGTAAAGAATCCACCTGCAATGCAGGAGACCTGGGTTTGATCCCTAGGTCGGGAAGAACCTCTGGAGAAGGGAAGGGCTACCCACTCCAGTGTTCTTGCCTGGAGAATTCCATGGACAGAGAAGCCTGGCAGGCTATAGTCCATGGGATCTCAATTGAGTGACTTAACACTTTCACTTTCATATCGCCCCTCCCATGTGGGCACGGTAGATGGAGCTTTACCGCCTCCCTCTCACCCTGCATTAACTAGGCAGTACCCGTCCCCAGCTGACTCAGTGAGTAGAATCATACCTTCCCCTTTCACTTGGTAGTGATACATTGATTCCCCTCCTCCTCGTGAGCTAGCACTGACGGAGACTATAGACGGGAGCTCTGTCATCTGAAGGAGGCGACCAGAATGGCACTGCCGAAGTTTAATAGACTCAAATGACATGTGAACCGTAAGCCGTAAAAGTGATCTAGGAAATGTGTTCTGAACCTAAATAGGTTGACAGTCTGCTAGAATAGAAGATATAATTAGTAACCGGATCTTAGAATGTTTAGGATATAGTTCACAGTTACTCATTATACCAAGAACCAATGAAATCTCAATTCTAATGAGAAAGAAAATCAGGAGATGGCCACACCAGGAAGACACAGTACTAGGGATTATCAGACTGGAATTTTAAAGTCACTACTATAAAAATGTCTCAATAAGCAGTAACAATTGCTGAAAACAAATGAAAAATATTTTTAAATCTCAGGAAAGAAATATTAATATAAGATATAAAGAAGGACCAAATGAAATTTTAAAGCTGAAAAATACAATGACAGACATGAAAAATTCACTGGACTGGCTCAATGGCAAATAGGAAATGACAGAGGAAAGAATCAGTGAATTTAAGACACATCAATGGACACTCAGTCTGAACACTGAAAAATAATTGAATTGAATCTCAGAGATCTGTGGGACAATAAAGAAAGCTCTGACATATACGTCACTTGTCCAGCAAGGGGAGGAAAAGGGATTTCTAAAAAATATAAACCCAAAGATTTAAGAAACCGAATGAACCCAAGAGAGATAAACCTAAGAAATCCATACCTAGACTCATCAAAATCAAAATTCCAAAAACTTACGACAAAGAAAAAATCTTGAAATGAGAGAAATGACATTAGACATGGGAAACAATAATTCAATGAACATGGTTAGAAGTAAGATTTTTTTTTTATATCTGCTGAAATTATTAAGTGAATTTCTTCCATTATTATGGTGTGATGGCTGATTACTTTGGTTAATTTTACACTGTTGAATCTTGCGTTACAATACTATACCTTGCATTCCTGAGATAAACTCCCACCTGTTCATTATGTATTATCTGAGTTCAATTCATTAATTTTTTGTTAAAGAGTTTTATGTCTGTGTTGAGAGAGAGATGTGAGGTGAAAGTGTTAGTCTCTCAGTCACGTCCAACTCTTTGTGAACCCATGGACAGTAGCCCACTGGGCTCCTCTGCCCATGGAATTCTCTAGGCAAGAATACTGGAGTGGGTAGCCATTCCTTTCTCCAGGGGATCTTCCTGACCCAAGGATTGAACCTGGATCTGTTGCATTGCAGGCAGATTCTTTACTGTCTGAGCCTCCAGGGAAGCCCTCTTCAGAGAGGGATATTCATTTATAAGTTTATATTTTTATAATGTCATTTGTCAGGCTTTGGTATTAGGATAGTGCTGGCCTCAGAAAACAACCTGAGAAGTTATTTCCTCCTCATCTGTTTTCTGGAAGAGTTTTTGTAAGATTGGTGTTATTTCTTCCTTAAATATTTGGTAGAATTTATAAGCAAAACCATCTGCCATAGAGTTTCTTTATGTGAAGGTTTTTGATAGCCAATTCAACTTCTTTGATATAGACCTAGTCAAATTTTTTCATCTTACATTGATTTGAAATGTTAAAATTGGTAATTTTCAAGGAATTTGTAATTTTCACCTAAATTGTTTTAGTTTTTAGTATAAAGTTGTTTATATATTTTCTTATATTTTTTAATTGTCTGTAGTCTCTAGGGACGGAGGAGCCTGATGGGCTGCCATCTATGGGGTCACACAGAGTTGGACACGACTGAAGCAACTTAGCAGCAGCAGCAGCAGTCTCTAGAATAGTAACCCATCTTTCATTTCTGATACTGATAATTTGTGATTTTCCCTCTTTTATCCTTGATCAGTCTAACTTATATCTTATTAATTTTATTAGTCTTTTTAAAGAACTGACTTTTGGATTTGCTAATTTTACTCTTTGTTTTCTATTTTACTTACATCTGCCTTTTTCCTACTTATTTTGAGTTTACCTTATTCTTTTTCCTGTTGAAATAGATTGTGGATTTTACTACTTTCTTCTTTTATGTAAATTTTTAGAGCAATACATTTTCCTCTAATCACTGTTGAATCCTACAACTTGGTTATGTTGTGGTTTCTTTATCATTCAGTCTGAAATATTTTTTCATTTACCATGTGACTTCTTCTTTTTGTTCATTGATTATTTCGGAGTGTAGTGTTTAGTTTCTAAATATAGGGTATTTTCCTACATACCTTGTTATTTCTAGTTTAGTTTCATTGTCAACAGTGAACCTATTCTGAATGCTTTCAGTCATCTAACACTTACTGAGGCTTGCTTTATGACCTGTCATATGATCTTTCTTGTTGAATGCATATCCACACCTAAAAAGAATATGTATTCTCTAGTTTGAAGTGTGGTGTGCTTTAAATAGCAATTAGGAGTTCAGATAATTTATGTTTTTACTCATTTTTATGTCTAGTTCAACCTACTGCTGAGAGAGGAATGTCACATTTCAAGTATGATTAGGGATTATCTATTTCTTTAATTCTGCCAACTGTTCTTCAGATAGTTGGAAGCTCTGTCACTAAGCAAATACATATTTATGATGGTTACATCTTCCTGATGAACCAGTCCTTTAATCATTATGAACATTCCCTTTTTCTCTGTTTATGCTCTGTCTTGATATCTATTTTATCTAATGTTAGTAAAGCCAGTTTAGTGTTATGCTTACTGTTTTTGTGGTTTATCTCTTTCCATTCATTTGCTTTCAATCTGTCTATATTGTTAACTTATGTCTCTCATAGACAACATGTAGCTGGGTCTTAGTCATTTATCCATTCTGGTAATCTCTGTCTTTTAATTGAAGTGTAATGTCCATTAACATTTGATGTTATCATTAATATGGTTAAATTTAGGTCTGCCATTGTACGATTTGTTTTCTGTTTTTGTTCTTCTCATTGTCTTTTCTTGCTTTCTTTTGGATTTTTGAAACATTTCCTTGAATCCCATTATAATATATCCATTGGCCTTCTAGCTCTATTATTTTGCATTATTTTTTAGTGGTTTCTGTAAGGATTATAGTATGTATCTTTAAATTTTCAGTTTACTTAAAATTAATTTTAAACCACTTCACATAAAGTGTAGATAGCTTGAAGCTATATAGGTCAATTGACCCTCTTTCCATATCCTTTATGTTATAGTTGTCATATGTATATAATTTATATATGTAATGAACACTGCAAGACCTATAATTTTAGCTTAAAACTGTGCTTTTAAAGAAGTTAAGAAGGAAAAAGATAATTTCATGTCTGTGTGCTTGTGTGTATGTATGTAGAGTTTTTAAGCAAGTTTGTAGTAATAGTTGCTTAACTCTAAATTTAAAGTTATTTATATAAACTTAAAGCAGTTAATTTTATAGTATTAAAAATTATACCTCAATAAAGCTGATAAAAACAGTATGTCTAGGTGTCCTACCTGCCCAAGTGCTATTTGCCTTTTTTTTTTCATGAAGATTATTCTAAAGCCAGTGAATTATTTGCCAGTATAATATATAGCCAGCAAAATATATAGCCAGTATATTTATTTGATTCCAAGTTAAGGCCTTTTCTTTGAGAGTATGAGTTTGCTCTTTGGAGTGGAATGTCCCATTTCTGGCATAAACCATACTCATACTGTTTCACTTATAAGGTCCAGTTTCAGTCCCTTTTTAAGTGAGGAGGATAACATTTGAAGAAAGTTGAATGTAGAATCCTTTTTTTTAATGACAGTTTTAAATTGAAGTATAGTTAGTTTACAATGTTATGTTTCAGGTGTATCTCAAAGTGATTCAGTTGTATAAATATATCAAATTTATATATGTAAGTATGATATATTTATATAACTGAATCACTTTGATATATATACACACACATATATGTGTGTGTATATATATATATTCTTTTCCAGATTCTTTTCCATTATACATTATTTTAAGATATTCAATACGGTTTCCTGTGCTATAGAGTCAATCCTTATTTTTTATCTATTTTATATATAATAGTATATATCTGTTCCTGGAGTAGGAAATGACAACCCACTCTGGTATTCTTGCCTGGCAAACCCCTTGGAAAGGGAAGCCTGGGCAGGCTGTAGTCCATAGGTCATGAAGAATCAGACACTACTGAAGCAACTTAGCATGAATGCAAGTATGTATCTGTTAATTTCAGACTTCTAATTTATGCCTCCCTATCCCTTTACCATTTGGCAACCATAAGTTTTTTTCCTATGTCTGTGAGTCTTTTTCTGTTCTGTAAATAAGTTCATTTGTACCACTATTGAGGAAAATTTTCCGAGTGAGGCTTGACCTTTAAGGATGGGAATTAGCCCTCAGAATATTGCTGCTGCTGCTAAGTCACTTCAGTTGTGTCCGACTCTGTGTGACCCCATAGATGGCAGCCCACCAGGCTCTGTCGTCCCTGGGATTCTCCAGGCAAGAACACTGGAGTGGGCATTTCAAGCAGTGGGAAGAGAATGGGCTCACCTTTTGCTAGCAAGATTACTAATCCTCTGAATGTCTGCTGACCGGTTCAAAATTGCCTCACATGTGTGTGCATTTGTTCTTGCATTCATTTATTCATTTCTTCAAAAGTGAAACTCTCACCCTGTTTTTCCTATGCTTTGTGATAGTGATTATTGCTTTTTAAAAATAATCACCTACCTATAGGCAGCAGAAATGGATGAATGAAAGCAAAGCCCATCTTCTTTGTTCTTTCCCACTATCCCTAGAAATGTTATCAAATAACATTTCAGAGAAGTACAATAATGACCACCATTTGTTGAGCACTTATGCTAGACACTTGCTTAATGTTTTATACACATTTTCTCATTTAATGAATCCATGTAGCCACCCTGTGAGGTAAGAATTAGGATTTCCACGTGCAGATGAGGAAACTGAACCTTGGAAAAGTTCAGTAAATTGCCAAAAGCTTCACTGTTGGAGTTGATGAACCAGAATTCAGAGCCATGTTTCTCTAACTTAGAAAACCTGTCTCTTGACCATTATACCGAGATAGGTGATTGTGAAGACTTTCTCTGAATCATTCATGGAAGGAAGTCTGGATACTTTCTTCCTTACAGTTCTCCTAGATAATTATGTTTTAACACCCGAAGGTAATTGGAAAATTGTGTTGAGGTTTAAATATGTCATTGATAGTTATGTAGCTCATATTAAATTTAAATTATATGGATTTTTTTCATTAGATTATAGTTCCCATAAGACATACCAGTCAAACAAACTACAAGAGAAGGTTTCCACCACCCCTGTACCCTCCTTCCACCACTTGCCCCACCTCTCATTAGATGATTAGCACCCTCAACAATAGTGCAGATTCTTAACAGTCTTCTAAAAGTGTCCTTTTTTATCTAACCTCCAGTGCGTAATCTGTTCAGAATCACCTTTCTGACTGCAGGTGTCCTTGAGAGGCTTGTGCGGTGGCCATGTCCTGTTACCTCTGTTGCATTCCCAACCCCCCCAACCCCCCCACACCACTGCTGCCCCCACATCTCCTGCCCAAGACACGCACATACACATCCCCATTCTCTAGTTTCACAGAGCTCAAAATTCCTTAAACCTGCATTTTATAAACTGCGGTGGCTTTGCTCTTGCTGGTCCAGTGCCCTCCCTGTTTATCTTCTGTTCTCAACCTGGGAAAATTCTTCTTATTCCCCAGTATAAATGCCACATTCTTTGTGGGGCCTTCTCCTCCTTCTCCGGGAGAGGCTGTGTTTATCACTTCTCTTCTGACTCTCCGAGCCTTCCGTGTATGACTTTGGTAGCACCCTTAAGACATTTACGCACAGTTTACTTTCTGTCTAGTTCCCCTGCTTGGGAATGGGAGCTCCTAGAAGGATAGATCACGATGGGTTTTTTGTCTATTATCTTCAGTGCCCTGAGGTAAGAGCTTCCTGATGAATCACACTGAATCATTAAGTGATGTTGATAATAACCTTTATTACGTGCATTCTATGTCTTAGGCACTGTGTTTGACATTTGTACACATTATTTCATTTAATTTCATGCTTACCCTATATATTATAAAGACAATTTTTACCCCTGTTACTAATTAGAAAATTGAAGTTAAGAAAGGCAAAATGATTTGACCAGGGTAGGACAGCAAGCAAGTAATGGAGTGAAGATTTGAAACAAGTGTCTGACTCCAGAGCTCATTCTCCTTTATACCTATAAGATCAATCAGTCAGTCTGTCCATTAATCAAATAAGTTCCCGGGGAGTTATCTCCAACTAAGAGATACAGTCTCTATTGAAACCAATCCTGAATGACTAAAGAGGAGGGCATCAAAGATACTCTGTCACCAGAAAGATAAGTGAGGTCCCTTGGAGAAGGCTTGAGTGTCATTTGAAAAATCTTGTTTGGTCACAAAAAGAAGCTCAAAGAAATCTGCTGTGATCACTGATAAAGTTAGGCTCACAGAATACAGTACCTGGAAAAATCACCATCACACATGGCTTTTGTAAAGAGTGGATGAGAAGTAGAGAAATGTCATTGTTTGGCTGGAGAATGGTGTGGCTCATCAAATGCCAGAACTGTCCTTTTACAAAGAAGATCAAGGTCCTGATTAATTAGCTGGCTTGCCCAAGGGCTCGTAGCTAATAAATAACGGAGCTTGGACTAGAATTCCAGTTTCCCGAGCCCCAGTTTACAGCCTTGTGCACATAGTGTGCTCTCTATTGTAGCTTCTGTGTTCATGTTTGGAGGGAAAGGAGGCCAGGCCAAGGCTGAAGTGTGCCTTTGAGGGGAACAGCTTGATGCTTTTGGAGCTGGTCAGCTTTTGCCTGAGACCTGCTGCTATTTTGGGCTCTCAGTTTGCTCAAAACTAAATACTGCCAGCCATACAAATAAAAGACAAGGCTATTATTTAGGCCTCCTAGGTCTATGCATTCACTTCTCTGCTTGCAAGGGCAAATTATTAGTTCATCTCTGCTGGGCAGTTTGAACACAGGATTATATTAGCCCTTGTCTTAGCACTTAGATGTCGACTAGCTTGTCTCTGTTGCAATAAATGTACAAGCTTTGCTTTCAGATTGGGAGAGAAGAGGGAAAACAAAAAAAAATCTCAATCCGTCTCTGCTGATCCTGATATCTTATGTTGTTTCTTTCTGTTTCTTTCAGGGCGACGAGGAAGAACCCGGGTAAGATCACGTTACTGTGGCTTGTGTGTTCTCAGAATTGAAGTAGAGTGACATTTGTGGCCTTTGAAGGCCCCGTGAAATATGACCAGCCAAGGAACAGTACAGATAAGGGATCTCCATCTTAAGCCAGGGGCTTTGAAGATCTTATTTTGTAAGATTCCCATCTCCCTCCCTATCTATGCTATTTCCTGTCTGTAACCTTCAGATAAAGATAAACTTTAAAGTATACAATGACAGTAACTCTGCTTTATTCTGTAGCACACTCCGAATACCTTGTTAAGACCAGTAGGTACTATATTTAAATGGTAATTAGATATCAGGTGGACTGAATAGATAAACTTTTGCATTGTTCTTTCTTGATTGGAATTGGATTGCCTTTTTTTTTGAATGGACTCTGGATCCAATATTCTTTATTTCTGACCCATAACAGCCTTGTGTCTGACTCAAGACACCAATACAGTGAACCCAACATCATAGGTATACAACACTTTGTTTAGGAAGAAAAAAATGCTTCTTTGTGCAGTTGTTTCACCACATGAGATTTAAAAGTGCAATTTTTCATTGCCTCTGCCTCAGTGAACCTGGATTTTAGTTCACTTACCTTTGCTTCTTTCTGCTCAGCAGTGAGAACAGGCTCTAGGCAATGCTGTACCTCTGCTATGAACACGATCAAGGGGCATTTGTACAAAGTAAAATGCAATGTCCAGATGGGCCCCTCTGTCACATAGGATCCAGGACTGTTAAGGCTGGGAGTTGTCAGAAAGATCATCCAGGCCACTGCTATTTAAACTTTAGTTTTAGTAGAAACAGCTTTCTTTTTTTTTCAGATGGGCCTTGGGTAGAGTGTATACAAAGCATTTTTTGTCTGGTTAAAGTTGGGGCCACATCTATTGGTGAAACTTCTCTCTTCCTTACAGTAGACCCCGAGGGGCAGCTGCTGCACAAACCTAGGGTTCCTGAGAACTCAGTTTGAAAGTCACTCATCTAATGCAAGCCTCTCATTGAAAGAAGCTAAGTGAGTTGCCCAAGGTTACCTGCCTGGAGCCAGGATTTGGTCCTTCTTTGTTTTTGTTTACAAATACAGTTCCTTCTTTTTCCTTTCTCCCTCCACACATCCTGAGCCCCTGTCTTAGTGCCAAATGTTATCCCACATCTGTATTTCCTGCTGCTTCCTTCCTTGGGACTGTAGTTCTCAGCCTCAATCTCGTTCCTCGTCCTCTGTGGCCAGTGGTACAAGTGCCCCTGCTTTAAGCCCAGAGAGCTTCAGGGGATCCCTTCAGGCCCATCCTCCAGCCATCCTCAGGAACAGGCTTCCTTGGTGTTGCGGTTCATTTCTTTCCTTCCTTCCTCTCGCCCTCTCTCCTACTCTCTTTTTCTCATGACCCTACTGTGTGTCGGGCACTGTGCTATACACTGAGCATATGTGAAAACTAAGACAGACATGGTCCCTGCCCTTGTGAGTCCTAAGTCTAGTAGGAGAGACAAGCACATGACTGGGCACTTATAGTCTGGAGCAAGTGCTATGAATAAGTGAAGTTTAGGCTGCTTTAGGAAGGGCTCCTGAGACAGTCTTGGAGAATGAGGGGCAGCTCACTGTACGAGAAAGATCTTCACGACCAAGATAATCACGATGGTGTGATCACTCACCTAGAGCCAGACATCCTGGAATGTGAAGTCAAGTGGGCCTTAGAAAGCATCACTACGAACAAAGCTAGTGGAGGTGATGGAATTCCAGTTGAGCTGTTTCAAATCCTGGAAGATGATGCTGTGGAAGTGTTGCACTCAATATGCAAGCAAATTTGGAAAACTCAGCAGTGGCCACAGGACTGGAAAAGGTCAGTTTTCATTCCAATCCCACAGAAAGACAATGCCAAAAAATGCTCAAACTACCGCACAATTACACTCATCTCACATGCTAGTAAAGTAATGCTCAAAATTCTCCAAGCCAGGCTTCAGCAATACATGAACCGTGAACTTCCAGATGTTCAAGCTGGTTTTAGAAAAGGCAGAGGAACCAGAGATCAAATTGCCAACATCCGCTGGATCATGGAAAAAGCAAGAGAGTTCCAGAAAAATATCTATTTCTGCTTTATTGACTATGCCAAAGCCTTTGACTGTGTGGATCACAATAAACTGTGGAAAATTCTGCAAGAGATGGGAATACCAGACCACCTGACCTGCCTCTTGAGAAACCTATATGCCTCTTGAGAAACCTATATGCAGGTCAGGAAGCAACAGTTAGAACTGGACATGGAACAACAGACTGGTTCCAAATAGAAAAAGGTGTACGTCAAGGCTGTATATTGTCACCCTGCTTATTTAACTTCTATGCAGAGTACATCATGAGAAACACTGGGCTGAAAGAAGCACAAGCTGGAATCAAGATTGCCAGGAGAAATATCAATCACTTCAGATATGCAGATGACACCACCCTTATGGCAGAAAGTGAAGAGCCTCTTGATGAAAGTGAAAGAGGAGAGTGAAAAAGTTGGCTTAAAGCTCAACATTCAGAAAACGAAGATCATGACATCTGGTCCCATCACTTCATGGGAAATAGATGGGGAAACAGTGGAAACAGTGTCAGACTTTATTTTTTTGGACTCCAAAATCACTGCAGATGGTGACTGCAGCCATGAAATTAAAAGATGCTTACTCCTTGGACGGAGAGTTATGACCAACCTAGATAGCATATTGAAAAGCAGAGACATTACTTTGCCAACAAAGGTCCATCTATTCAAGGCTATGGTTTATCCAGTGGTCATGTGTGGATGTGAAAGTTGGACTGTGAAGAAAGCTGAGCCCCGAAGAATTGATGCTTTTGAACTGTGGTGTTGGAGAAGACTCTTGAGAGTCCCTTAGACTGCAAGGAGATCCAACCAGTCCATTCTAAAGGAGATCAGTCCTGGGTGTTCATTGGAAGGGCTGATGCTAAAGATGAAACTCCAGTACTTTGGCCACCTCATGCGAAGAGCTGACTCATTTTAAAAGACCCTGATGCTGGGAGGGATTGGGGGCAGGAGGAGAAGGGGACGACAGAGGATGAGATGGCTGGATGGCATCAGTGACTCGATGGACGTGAGTCTGAGTGAACTCCGGGAGTTGGTGATGGACAGGGAGGCCTGGCGTGCTGCGATTCATGGGGTCGCAAAGAGTAGGACATGACTGAGCGACTGAACTGAACTGAACTGAACCAGAAAAGATTTTGTGTAAATGGAGGTCTGAAGGATGAGGAGGCAGTCAGAGGAGAGGCGGAGACAGGGCTGTTACAGGGACGGGGAACAACTTGGGGAATGGCTCTAGACAAGAGAAGAGTGGAGGAAAGAAAGCAGAGCCCAGCTCACTGGGGGCCCTTACAGGTCTCTTGAAGTGGGAGGGCATTAAATAATTTAAAACATGAGTTAAACCTGAGTAGATTTGCATTTTGGAAGTCTCGTCTGCATGCAGAAAGGGAAATGAATGGGAGGTGTTTCAGAGACTGGGATACTAGATAGACCAGGCTCGTTATGATGGGAGCCTATATCCACATCTCCTCTAGTTATTGACCAATTTTTCACCATTTTACACAGACCTTTGATTTAGACAAACTCATCAGATTATCTGTAACCTTTGGTTTAGAAAAACTCCACCTCTTCTCTCAAAACTAGCTCTAGCTCCTTAAAATCCAGACAAAGCAGAGTCCTAGACATTTTCTTCCCCAGAGAGAGGATTCAAGCAGGACCACTATGAAGAAAACACTTCAGCCGATGTAGTGTACATCTTCTGCATATAGAAATGGCATTTCTGTGAGCGCCTGGTTAGGATGGACATGTTCATCTTGTCTTTATGACCACATGCCAGCATCATGTTGACCTTATGAGGGACCTTATGAAGAGATTAACTCCCTTCAGAGATACTGTTCAGTATGAGATACTGGCTTCAGAATTTAATCGCAGGTTCCTTCCTGCCATTTTGACAAGATAGTGGTGAAGTGTTTAGAGTTTCTTTGGGCTTCCCTTGTAGGTCAGTGGTAAAGAATCCACCTGCCGATGCAGGAGATGTGAGTGTGATCCCTGGGTCTGGAAGATCCTTGAAGGAGGAAATGGCAACCCCTTCCAGTATTCTTGCCTGGAGAATTCCAGGACAGAGGAGCCTGGCAGGCAGCAGTCCATGGGGGGTCGCAAAAGAGTCAGACACGAGTTAGCAACTAAACAACAACAAATAGAGTTTCTTTACTGGCAACCAAGATATCAAGCTTTCTCCCTCCAGCCACGCTGCCATGGATGTCAGTAGGGATGTGTTGGACTGGGACTTATTTGGTAAAATGAGTACTTGAAAAAAGCGTGTTCCAGTATGGCAGAAAGAGGAGTCAAATTTTCCTTTTACCCTTTAAATTCCTACCTGGTTCCATTCAGTTTGCGTTGAACTACCATTTGGCTCAATTTATTCCAATTAACACCTCAGGGCAGATTGCCTTTGATCTGAAATTTCTCACATTTATGATATACACTTTACCATCTCAGTAAGCCAGAGTTCTGTTCCAAAGGCTTCTGTATTGCTGACAGTGTTAAATGAGAGTCTGATATGTAAGGAAGACAGAAGGAAGTGTGGGTGTCCCCTCATGGGGGATGGAAGAGACGTGAATCTGGAGACGCTGTGCTCCAGGTCTGCTCGGAGTCTCACACCTGGGTCTCCTTTGCTAGTGTTCTTACCACACAGCTCCTTCCCCACTCTGCACAGAAGTCCAGGGAGAAATGGATTCCAACCACTCTCTATGGTGGTTGGAACAAAGGAAATACCCTGTCCTTTTGAAACACATTTGTCTGAAATAGATCTATATTTTCCTCCATTCCTGCCAGCTAGAGTCTCCCTGCCTTCTTTTTTCTTTTCACTTTTGACTTCCCAACCTCGTTAGATTTGAGGTGGCTGAGTATTCGTGCTTTGGGTCGTGTCTCTTCCTTGTTCTGAATTCTGTTGTGTACTTTTCCTGCTACTTAACAACAGTGATAATCAAAGATACCATTTTTTAAAGTTTTACTGTGCACAAGTGTTTTTATATATATTCTCTTTTAACCCTCATGTAAAGCTTATGATGGAGCTATTATCTCACTTGTAAGAGAGGAAACTAACACTCAGGATGATTAACTTGCCCTGGATCACACAGCTAGTAGAAGCAGAGCTAGGATTTAAATCTAGTCTCGTTTCACAGCTCATGCCCTCAGCCATGATGCGAACTGTCTCCCAGGGGCCAGCCCACTTCTCTCTGTGACCCTGAATGAAAGGCATGAGGATTCACACTCACTTGTCAGAGCATCACTTTGATCTCATTCCTCTAACCTGGGAGTTCTTACTTGCTCACACTCACTTGTCAAAGCATCACTTTGATCTCATTCCTCTAACCTGGGAGTTCTTACTTGTGTTGACGTTCAAATGTTACAGCCTCTGTTTTCTGCAGGCTACTTTTCCTCTCCTTAGCCTCTGTCACTGTAAGGAGCTAGTTCTTCATCTCATCCTCACACACTGCCCCCTGAGGGTCAGCAGTAAAAGGGGTGCTTTTAGACTCCCTTGGAAGCAGGCAACCAAGCCTTCCTTTGACCCTGCGGAATCAGCTGCCTCTCGCTTCTCGGTAGTCCCTCTTCAAATCCATGATACAGTTATACAGATGACAAGGATTCTTGGAGGGAGTGGAGGAACAGAAGTCCTAATATGTAGAACATGGATATTAACCACTGTGGAATCACCTTTTAAGAGGGTATCTTTAAAGCCCATAGTGATTTTTTTTCCCAAGCCAAAAAAAAAAAAAAGCAATTTACACTTTTGGCAGCAGTTTTCTGTCTTCTCTATGCTATTATGGGAGATCTTGTGTTTGCTCCCTCACAGATTGGCTCCTTCTCTACTCCTGCCGAAGCCTGCTGAGAAGTAATATATATTCAAGGAGAGGAGGCGGCAATAGGTTCTGCTGCCTTGAAAGCTGTTGTGTAGTGGGAGGAAGTCAGAGAGGAAGGACCCTTAAACTCGTGTGTTCTGAGGAGAAAGTAGCAAGATCAATATTAAATTTTCATTTGCTATCGAGATTTTCTCTGATTTTTTTTTTTTTTAACTTAAAGGAAAATGGCTTTTTAAATAGTCACAGCCATACTGAGGATTTCTGTAGAATTTTTCATCTTCAGAGCTGGCTCTTATTCAGGCAAAGAGCTCCCGCTGAGATCAGTGTGACTCTGACCATGCTGATTCTGTGATCCAACAAACAGTAGTTCTGAGGAAGTAGGAGCTCAAGGAGAGTCAGCAGACCTACCTTCTGTTCTTGGTAGGGGACCGACTGTATGACCCTGGGCAAGTCATTTAACCTCTTTGTCTCTGTGTAGCTGGGTTTTATTTTCCTGTAAATCCTAGCCTTCTTTGCCCTACTCTGCCCCCAGTTTTTGGGAATATAGTATGTGTAGGAATACAGTCACATATCAAATATGAAATTAAAATAATTGCTTATAGCAGATTATAGATTCTATAATTTGGTAGAGTTTTTTCCCCTACATTTCTCAATTTTGTTTCTTTAAAAATTTTCTTGGTTCTGTATACTAGGTACTCTTTCCCCCCACGCCCTAAAATAACTATATGCGTGTCCTCAAATCTGGCATTTGTCTTCCTAATTACTTAGTTTGTAGAGATAAGAGGGCACTAAGTCAGTGATACACTTACGTATCTTTTATCCTCTGATGGTAAATTTGTGGTTTGGTATTTACATTGTCTTCATGCCAAAGAAAATGGCTCTGGTGCTTGTGACATTGAGTGGAACTGTCAGGATTGCCTGTTATCCTCACGTGGAGCTCTAATATCTATGTTGGTCTTCAGCACAGAGTGTCTTTGCTGTCACATTTCCCTCTTATGGAGCCTGAGCTGACTTTGTTTTCCTCTGCTGATGTGAATTGTGCATCCTCTCCTCACCCGGATGAAGGATGAAGCCATGCAATGCATTGTACTGCCTATGTTTAATAAAAGCAAGCCTTCTTCCTAAAGTAATTGATTTTCATATATTTGCCTGTGAGAGCCACAGCTCTATTTTATTTTGTGCATATTCGCCAATAACCAGAGAATCCGTTCACAGCTGGAAAATTCAGCCAGGATGACTCTAGCTTATTCTACCTACCTTACAGTGGGAATGCTAGCTAGGAGCAGCCTGCCTTTTTTGGCTTAATAATGCTAAGAAAAAGGCCCAGGAGGAAGAGACCTGGATGTCACTTTTCATAGTGTGGTTTTGTTCTGAATCAACTTTGGTTTGCCATCCAGTGCGTAGTTATGATGCTTGGCAGGCTTACCTTGTTTATATGTTTGACCTCAGAGCTCATCAGAATAACAGTCACTCTTAGGAGCTCTGTTCCCTTATCTGTTTAGCAAGTAAAATTGCAGAGGAATTTTTTCATTCGTTTGTTCAGAAACATTTTCAATTGCCTACTCTGTTGCCAGGCCCCATGCTAGGCCGCAGAGATATGAAGATGGAGAAAGACTTTGACTCTGTATTTGAAGATCTCAAAGTCTAGTTCAAATGAGAGAACTAAGTAAACAATTTTAATTTCACATGTAAGGGCAATATAGTAATTATAATTATAAATTATTATAAAAAAGCATTTATTGAATGCCAACTATGTTGTTGATGCTGGGAAAGACTGAGGACTGGAGGAGAAAGCAGACGACAGAAGATGAGATGGTTGAATGGCATCACTAACTAAATGAACATGAATTTGAGCCAACTCTGGGACATAGTGGGAGACAGAGGACCCTGACTGCAGTGCTGCATCCAAGGGGTTGCAAAGAGTCAGATACGAGCAACAGTAACATCAGCAACGCTAGCCAACCATCTCATCCTCTGCTGCCCCTCTCCTTTTGCCTGCAGTCTTTCCCAGCATCAGGGTCTTTTCCAATGTATCAGAAAGTACTTTAAACATTTTTTTCTTTAATTTCTCACAACAGTCCTAATAAGTGGTTAATACATTATTTTCATTTCTCATCTGAATGAGAAAACCGAGTTGCAGAAAGATTATATGTGCATTAACAGGGTCACTCAGCTGAAAAGTGGTAGAGCCAATATTCAAATTCAAGTACTCTGATTTGAGACTGCAGGCTCTTGACCACTACAGCACAATGATTCTCTACAATAAAGATGTTGGATGTAGAATCAGGTATAACTAACTCAAAATAGAGAATCAGAAAAAATAGTGTTTGTGCTGGCTTTGAAGGATGGGTGTAGGGATTAGCTTTTCTGGACAGACAGGGTGGGAAGGCCATGCAAGCACAGAGATCAGCCTTTCTGAAGGCTCAGAGGGATGTCAGCTCTTATGCAGTGTGGTAAAGGGCAAGTAACTGCATGACTGGCCTGAGGCAGGAGGTGGGACTAAAGGGTGGCTGAGTCTCCCTTGTCCGGGGTCTTGTGTGCCATTTGAGGCACCAGATGGTTTATACCACTTCCTGTTGGCTTTGCTTCTTGACTACAGCAATGCCCTCCCTATTCATAGAAGAAATGGATGGACTTTTGAATCGTATGGGTTTCCTCCTGTAGTCATAGCTCATGAGTTGTTATGTGTAAATTGTTTGCTTTTTCTGTGCCTCAGTTTTTCCATCAAATTGCACATCTTAAGCTATACCGAAAGGACAAGTAGTTTATGAAGTATTACAAGTATTCTCCTTTTAGGTTTCTTTTATACAGAAAAGCAACTGAGATATAGTTGTACAAGGGAATTGTTTGTTTCTATCTTATTTATACCTGTTTTGACAGCTCCCACCTTCCTCTAACTTAAAGCCAAATTTGGAGACTAGATACCTGGTTCCTTCTAAATTAATGGAGACAAGGAGTACTAAAACAACAGCATTTTCCAAACAGATTTAAGGCTCTAGATGTTTCCTCAGCTCAGTTCAGTTCAGTCATTCAGTCGTGTCCGACTCTTTGCGACCCCATGAATCACAGCACGCCAGGCCTCCCTGTCCATCACCAACTTCCAGAGTTCATTCAGACTCAAGTCCATCGAGTTGGTGATGCCATCCAGCCATCTCATCCTCGGTCGTCCCCTTCTCCTCCTGCCCCCAATCCCTCCCAGCATCAGAGTCTTTTCCAATGAGTCAGCTCTTCGCATGAGGTGGCCAAAGTACTGGAGTTTCAGCTTCAGCATCATTCCCTCCAAAGAAATCCCAGGGCTGATCTCCTTCAGAATGGACTGGTTGGATCTCCTTGCAGTCCAAGAAGCTAGTCAAAGAACTCAATTGATGTCACAGGTATCCCTGAGTTAGATCCGGTGCTGAATAGTCTGGTTGGAGCCTAATTCTCTTCTTCCTTGTTTAATCTTCATAAACATTCTGGACTGGCACTAAGCCAGTGATAGATGTTAGGGAGTCACAAAACTCCAGTCTGTGTTTTAAGAATAAGTAAACTTGATGTCCTTGGTTCTGCCCCCTCCTCACCCCTGGCAGCCTCAGCCAAATGTTGTTAGTGGTGTCTTTTTCATTTTAGGAGAAACCTGCTGGTCTCTAGCATCTTCCTACTGCCTCTCAGTGAGAGGCAGGCAAGAGGTGAATAATTCTCTTTCCCCAGTAACTTCCAAGGAGCCTTCCTTTTTCTGTAAGCTCTGCATGGCTGAACTGCATTCACCTCTTTACCCAGAAACCCACAGCAGGTGTCTGTACCAGATGCTGGGAGCAGAAGCTGGTGTGTTTTTTGTTTGGGGCTTTTTCTTTTCAAGATGGTATGAAGTTTTGGAGTCACTGCATTCAGGTTTCTTTAAAAGTAGAACTACAAGGAGGGAGCTTCAGAACATGAAGAAGGTAGCCGAAGGCTGAGCTAAGACTGGGGTACCCTAAATGGTGACATCTTTGCCAAGGAACAGTACTCTTGTGCCTGTCCTATTTGGACCTGGGACCTAACTGTGAGTGGTTATAGGTTCATTTAAAAAAAATAAAAATAAAGAGACTTCTTTAGCCAGAAGCAGGGGTATTAGGAAAGAAAAAGACTTCCTTACATAAATGCCTCATTCCCCCACTCCTTAGTACCACTACCAATTGTTCCCTGTAGGTTGTAATGTGGTTGTAAAACAGAAAAGTGTTTTGTTTCCTTGGTGAGTACATGTCTCCTTCCTTCCTCCCCCCCGCCCCCTGCCCCCCGCCCCGTTCTATCAATTCTATTTAAAGGAAAGTGAGACTGAGCGTGAGAAAAACAGTAGAGAGAGGGAGGAGCTGACAGAATTACAGAGAAGGTAGGCAAAGAAGCATTTCTCAGCGGTCCGTGGCTGCTAGATGCATCGGTTCAGATGCTGTGGGGCAGTGTACCATATTATCCTGCTTCTCAGATACTGCCACTCAGACAAGGACCGGTTAAAACCAACCGAGCTGCCAACTTTGCCCTGACTTTCAGGTCTATTCAGGATTAGCACCTAAGCAGCTGTCATAGTGATACCTGCTTATGTGTTGTACCTAAAATAGGAGTCAGACCTACATATATTATTTCAAAGCTTTAAAAAAAAAAAAAAACCGTGTTAAATTTAGTTATTCCCATCCTCTTTTTACAGATGAAGAAATTGATATTACAAGAATTTCTTAGGCCACGGTCACACAGTTAGAAAGGATTAGAACCCAAATTTGTTAGGCATAAAATTCTGTGCTTTTAACCTGCATACTATACGCTCATTCTCAGGAGATGGAAGATCCATATCTTCCAACATCTTGGCTGGCAATAAGTAAAGTTAAGGGATAGAATGGTGACAAGCCAATAGGGATTTGGCATTTTTATCAGAAAATGTTGTTTTCATTTTCTTTATTGAATGCCAACAGCAGTTTGTATGAGGCAGAAGTCGAGGTGGAACTTGCCAGGAGACTGCCTAAGGTGGAATGAACAGAAACTTCTCTCCCTAGACAGGTAAACATTAGTTTACTCCCTGGCTTTTGTGGAGCCAGCAGCTGCCATCGCCTCTTCTGAAAGAGCCACTGTTCACCCAGTGGTAGGTGCAGGCCAACTGTTGTCATGGCAACGGCAGGAGAGGCAAGCGGTTTAATTCCAGAACTGATAATTAACTGGGGGGTGGAGTGGAGGTGGGGAGAGAAATGGGGGGATAATTGTTTCAGGAGGGAAAACTTAGCGGTTGCCAGCAAGCTGCACAGATAAAAAGGCCAGGCACAGACAGCCAGCTCAGCATGCCCCTGGAACTCAGCGCTCATCCCTTCTGGTTAGGAATTTTTGATAAATGAAAATGAAGGGTCGAGTCCCCAGCCAGTCAGGACGCTTTAAGTACCAAATAAGGAAAAAGGAAGTTATATAGGCTGTAAGAAAGAAATGCAGGGGGCCAGATAAATGACTACCCTAAATGACATCACCCAACCAACAGCAATCCAGAAATGCCATCTAAACTCGGCAGAAGGAATTCACGCCTGGAGATAAAACAAGACCCACAAGGCGTACCCATTGTGAGCTTCTGCTTCTGTGGATGGAATCCGGGAGAGTAGCTTATTAGAAAGAAAATAAAAAGAAGACTTACGGAGGTGATGAACTTGTTAAGGTCATTGATCATCATGGGTATTCACCTATTAGCTCACCAGAGACTGCCACAATGAACGTGAGCTAAGCATTCCACATGGATCATCTATCTCATTTAATCCTTACAACAGCCTGGGACAATGGTGCTGTTATTATTCTCATATCAGACTTACACATGTTCAGTGCTTTACCCAAGGTCACAGAGCTAGTAAAGCAATGTACTGAATCCTATTATCCTATTGATTTGTGTTTTTAAAGTAACACCTATAGTACTCTATGGGGATGTCATGGTCCCAATCTAGAGTAAAATCAGGCTTAAGTAGATACAGTTTACAATAAAAAGGAAAATATGAAATATGTTTTCTCTAGTAAAATAAAGATAAGCTACAAAATAAAAATTACTAGATAACCAGTGCTGGAGAATGTCCTATCGTGGGTTTGAGATCTCTCAGTCTCATGGTTCACAGATTAGCCCTGTGTCACAGATCAGCTCTGATCAGATGACTTAAGTGTGAGTCAGGATTTCTTCCAGACTTGTTCTGTGGCTCAGGGCAGGTTAAGGCTTGGACGAGGAGATGACATTGCACAATGCAAAGTAACTGTCCAAAACTCCTCTAATGATAGATTTTCACCAAATGTCCATGCTTTATGTATTTTCCATAGGGAAAATGCCACAGTGTATAGCAAGACCTCCCTGTATTCCAGAGTATGTGTGTGTGATGCACATACATGATATGAGAGAGAAATAAAGAGTTGGGGGGGGCGGGGAGGGGAGGAGGGGAGAGGGAGAAAATGTGGGGAAGGGAGAGAGAAAGATTTTACTTTAAAACAGTGAGTCTCAATGAAAGGAGAAACATGGTGTTCATGCAGTACTTACAGCGCATTGTTCCAGGCATTGTTCTTTGGCGTGCAGAATATAGTTTTCAACAAAGCATTCATGGTCCACATAGCCCTCAAAGAGCTTATAGTCTGAAATCTCAAGTAAAGACTGAAGAATGTAAATGGTATGTAATTTTTTTTAATGGTATGTAATTTAAAAACCCATCTTCAGTTCCGTTCAGTTCAGTCGCTCAGTCGTGTCCGACTCTTTGCGACCCCATGAATCACAGCACGCCAGGCCTCCCTGTCCATCACCAACTCCCGGAGTTCACTCAGACTCACGTCCATCGAGTCAGTGATGCCATCCAGCCATCTCATCCTCTGTCGTCCCCTTCTCCTCCTGCCCCCAATCCCTCCCAGCATCAGAGTCTTTTCCAATGAGTCAGCTCTTCGCATAGGTGGCCAAAGTACTGGAGTTTCAGCTTTAGCATCATTCCTTCCAAAGACGTCCCAGGGCTGATCTCCTTCAGAATGGACTGGTTGGATCTCCTTGCAGTCCAAGGGACTCTCAAGAGTCTTCTCCAACACCACAGTTCAAAAGCATCAATTCTTCAGCGCTCAGCCTTCTTCACAGTCCAACTCTCACATCCGGAAAGCCATTAGTTCTTCTCTTAAAACCTATTACAAGAGCTAAAACTTGCCCAGTCCTTCTGGCTAGTAGGAAAATGTGCAAAAGATAGACTACAAGAGAGACATAGATTGATAATCACCACTTAAAACAGGGAGCTTCCCTTCAGTTTTTCAGAGGTTTGACAAACTAGTAAGTTGATTTTGCCTTTGCAAATGAAACAATTAATATCAAAATTTGGGAGCTCGACTGACACAATAATTATGCTGGAAAATGTAATTTTGTCTGCATAATGGAAGCGGGATTACTTCAAGGAGATCTCATTAATGTGTGTTCATCTACAAAAAAGCAGTGTAACTTTTCTTATTAGATTATTGCAGGGGCATGATGCAAAAGGCAGTTGGACTAATTCTCAGTCTTTTGTTCTAAGAAAATAAATTAAGCACTGTCTAGGAGTCTAGATATGGAAATCGAAATCATTGAAGACAGAAAAACAACACAGTCACTCATTCTGAAATTTATATCACCTTTTTTTAATTTCTGTAGGTTTCATTCCACTTATCCATTTATTAAAATAAATTATATCCAGTGTCTGTTATGTGCCAGGCAGTGCTAGATGTTGAAACTGTCATAGAAATCAAAAGCCCAAACAGTCCCTTTTTGCATGGTGCTTACCTTATAGCAACTGGTCTCTCCTCCCCATTTCAGAGCCATACATCTGTTCCCTGTTCAACTCTCCCCAGTCTTAAAGAATCAGCACCTTACTAAAAAGATGCTCATCACGTGCAGTTATGAATGGAAATCCCCCAACCCTGGGCTTCCAAGTATATTAGACTGAACACTGATTATCTGAGTTGTTGACTTAGTCTTTTAAACTAGGGTTCTAGGGTCCAATAAGTCTGGCAAATGCTGCTTATTTACCCAGCTCTTGAAGTTCCACAAGTACCATGGCATAATAAAGGCTTTGAGCACTCCTGTAAATAGTAAGACTGACTTACTTTGTTTAACCCAGCATTCCCAAACTTCTTGACCATAAGGATCTTTTATCCCCTATCACATAAATACCCTTTAGCACCAGTGTTCCTCAGCTGGAGGAATGTGGCTTATCGTCCGCTAGATATTAAGAACTGTTGCTGATGAATTGCCATCTAGAAAGAGGGTATAAGAAATGAAAGACAATGTAGTAGGAGTCCACATCTTTTAGGGTGAAATCTTGTTGTATTTTTTAAAAAACTAGATCTGGGAACACGTGTACACTCGTGGCGGATTCATGTTGATGTATGGCAAAACCAATACAATATTGTAAAGTAATTAGCCTCCAATTAAAATAAATAAATTTAAATTAAAAAAAAACCTAGGTCTTCTGAACCATTTCTCTACTATTATTAATTTATGTCCAATACAAATGGGAGTGTAGCTATCAGAGGTTCAAATTATGGAAACTGATACACCTTCCTGGAAAAGAAAGTCTGAAGAGAGCCACTGGCAATTTTTTTAATTGACATGAAAATGAAACTTGGATGTCCATGATTCCTTTCAAAAATAATTTATCTATCAGAAATCAGTTTTTTGTTCTTCTGGTCTTAATAACATAATTCCTTTCACTCTTTAACAATAAAAAAGTTGTAATTCCTACACATCCCAAGCACCCAGCATATTACGTAGTACAGAGCAGACTCTCAGATATTGGTTGAGGGAATGACTGAAACAGACAATGACAGGCAATATTACTAAATACAGAGCAATACAGAAAAGTTCCATTTTTGCAGTTTTAGGTCAGTGTATAAAGTGAGTGTATCCTTTTGTCATATGATAATGCCATGCTTAATCACAAGTTGAGGGAACCAAGAAAACTTATATGTATAGAAGTAGCTTTCAAGTTGTTACATGCTAGGTCTAAGGAATTGTCGTGTTTGGTGGGTTTTTTTGTTTTGTTTTTTTTTAAGCAGTGATCATGGAGGTGCTCAGTATTCTGTGTGTCATAAATTTCCCCAGTATGACCCGGCCCTAATGCCAAGTGGATTATATACCAGAATTGCAGTATTCTGACTTAGAGAGAGGAAGGCCGTGAGACTAGGATGTCAGGTCTTTGATAGAACTTCTCTGTCCTTCAATTTTCTCATCAGTTGTTTAGGGCCCATAGAGCACCCATTCTGTCTGTATTAACGATTAAGTGAGACAACATATGTGAATAATAGTATATAATAAATACAAATAAGAAATGTCAATGATGTTCCATGCCCTTAGAAAGTATAAGCATTAAACAAGCAAAATGACAAAAAGATAAGCCTTTTCATAATACTATTTAAGATGTAACCTGAGGTTCATATCTGAATTATTTAAACAGACATTTGTCAGAAGTAACAAAAAAACAGGTAGGTTACCTTTGATTCAGCACCTTTATAATTTACATGATATACACAGGTGGTGGATAAAGAATCCACCTGCTGAAAAGGAGATGTGGGTTTGCTTCCTGGCTTGGGAAGATCCCCTGGAGAAGGAAATGGCAAACCACTCCAGTACTCTTGCCCAGAAAACTCCCATAGACAAGGAGCCTGGTGGGCTACAGTCCACAGGGTCACAAAAGAGTTGGACTCGACTTGGTGACTAAACAACAACATAGACATCTTATTTCCTTATTCAAACAAACCTGAGATGTAGTTTTGTTTACCCCCATGTTACATAGATGAGAAAGTTCAGTGAGAGTATTTGATCTGCTCAGGGTTGCCCAGCTAGAACTAGAGGCACCTAGAGTCAGAACTTGGAGTAAGGCCTTCTTGTTCTCTGTCCTGTGTCTTTGCCCTCACAGCTGCTTTTGTTTAGAACATCACTCTTGCTTTTCTCCTCCCTCTCCAGCATGTTCTACCCTTGACTTCTCCTTCTCAGTAAATGGCATCATCATGTCTCAAGCCAGTAACCTAAGAGTAATACTCAATATCTTTCTTTTCTTCACATTCCTTGTCCAATTAATCAGTAATTTTGTCAGATTTACCGTCATCTATACATCAGATCCAAGGACTTCTCTCCTCCACCCACTCTGCATACTGGTCCAGGCCACATAATTTCTCTGCAGGCATTCTACTGGCATTCCCTTATGGCTACTCTTACTCATTTTTCCCCTCACTGTACCCCCCACCCCCGCCCAATCCATTCTGCACGTAGATACTGAAAGGTTCTCTTAGGATACAAAGGAGGTCATCTAATTATTTAGACTGCCCCAGGATGAAATATATCATGTCTGGAGTTTGCTTCAGAATCCCCTGGAGGAAGAGGACCTATAAAGTCACAGAGGAGGGGGTTCTACCATCCTCACGCCTGCTGTTCACCCCCGTGCTCGCTGCAGCCACACAGCTCTCTCACTGTCCTTCAGACAGAGGGGACGGTCCTTCACTTCAGCGCCATCATGCTCGGGTTCCCTTCTGCCTGGATGTTCCTCCTCAGATCTTCCCTCTCATTATCTAAGCCTCAGCTGAAATGTTGCCTCTTTGGACCTCCCTTCCTTCCTTCCCTGCTTTGGCTTTCTGCTATACTTGTCACTACGTTAAAATGGATTATATATGTAACTTATTTTTCTCCCCCACTGGAAGTAAATGTCATGAGGGCAAAAGCTTTGTCTTCTTCACCACTGTTCTCTCAGTGTCTGGAAAGTGATAGGCACACAATTAATCTGAATAAATAGCTATGCAAAACCTGTTTTCGAAGTTGTGGAGAGAACTCTGGTTTGGAATAGGAAAACCTTAGATTCACTGGATTATATTGTCACCTCGTGCAGGTCATTTACCTTCAGCCGTTATTTGCGAATCTGCTTTTGTTGTCCTCCAACAGCCTGTGAGTTTCTGAGCGGTGGCAGCTGTACTTGGTTTCTCTTCATCTCAGTAGGAGCCATAGCAGGTCTGTTATACTATTCGCTAACTGTGTACATGAGCAATACTTAGCCATGTTCCAGGCTTGGAAGATGACTGATTAGGACCCATGAATCCTTGGCTGTTCCTTAGATAATAATGATCATGGCCATAAAAGCAAACACTGGTAAAAGGGTTTACCGCGGGCCAGGCGCTGTTCTAAGTGCTACATGTCGTGATTTCATTTAGTCCTTTTGATAGCCCCATAGGGGTAGAGGCTGCTGCTGGCCCCATTTTCCAGATGAGGACAGTTAAGCACAGAAAGAGTACATAGTTTGCCCAAGGTCACATAGCAAGTGAATGATAGAGAGCCAGGGTTTGAACCAAAGCCATCTGGCTGTGGAGTCTGTATTCTTAACCAACTCTTTCTTCTACCTTTGGAAATCCTTAGTGTAGGCTTACAGCAAGATAGATAGATAGATAAATAGATGATTTGGTAAATAAATATTTTAAAAAATAAAAGTTCAGCTGGGTGCATCTGTGCTAAAGAAGGCTTTTAATCTAAGTATTCAAGGCTAGTTTCTTGGCTCTTTTCATTTAAAGCTGCACACGTGCCCCGTCTGCTCTGTGTGAGCCTTCTGAGAAGGGTAGGGATGCAGCAATGAGAGCTTTGCCTGGAGTAAACTGCGCTCTCAGGACCGTGGAGAGATTTGGGCGGTGCTGTTTCCCTGTCCTTGACGAGTGATGGGCTGCAGAGGTGCCTTCATGTCAGTGGCCGCCCCTTTAGCTGCGGACTTGTGTGCCTTGTGATGGTGAAGTTGGAGAACAGTGGCCTGTCTGAGCCAGCATTAATACAGGCTGCTGTCTGGAAAAGCAGGGTGTGAACTCACCGGTATCACTGTGAGATAGTTCCCCAAATAGGGGGGTTTGTGCTGACTCTTGCTTTTCCAGCCGAAGCCTGACTGTTTCCTCTTTCTTCTCTTAAAACAATCTTTCTAGAAGGTGTTTCTCTTCCTACCTGCCTTTGAGTGACAGGGCTGGCATCTGGGAAAAAGGAGAAGTGATCTACTTCTTTACAAGTTACATCTCCATCAGGCCTGAAAGTTGTTTAAAATTCAGTCTTTACCTGTGGAGCTCTTGAGTCAAGGTGAGTCAGCCTTCTGACTCCGTGAGAACTGGAAGCACTGATGCTGGTTGTCCTAAATCAACCAGCATCAGTCGGTAAAGACGTCTTTAGGAGAGACTCTGTCTGCAACTAAGGAGAAATGGCAGAGGAGGTTATATGTGTGTACTCCACTATTATATATAAATAAGGGACTTGCACATCGTGAAATTTGGTATCTGAGGGAGATCCTGGAATCAATTCCCCTGTGGATACGGAGGAATGATGTAATATACGAAATAATCAGACAGCTTTAAGATAAAACATTCATTAAAAACTGAGTGCGTGTTTTATACTCTATCACTTTAAGAGTTCAAAGAATCAATGTGATGCACTGGGTAAAGAATACAGGCTTTGGGGTCAGAGGTTCTGGGTCAGAATTCCAACCTCATCACTACTAGCTATATAAGCTTAGCCCTACTATTTCGATCCCTTAAGCTTTTGTTTTCTCATCTGCCAAATAGAGATGATAACAGTATCTATAGTTAAGATTAATGAGAGGATTAGTGAGATCATTCATTAAAAAAAAAAGCCTTTTCAGTGCCAAATCGGAGCTAGGCACTGTTCTGAGTGCATGGGATATGGAAAAGGCCCCTGAAGTCTCAGTGGCAACAACAAGCCTTTACTTCTCTCACACACTGCATGTCCCCTGTGGATCAGCTTTAGCTCTGCCCCCTTCTCCTTCATTCCAAGACCAAGGCTAAAAAGCAGACCCCGTGTAGGACAGGCTGGCTGGCAAAGGGGAAAGAGCGGTGGCAAAATGGCGCAGCTCACCCCAGGAGAGCAGGGGCTCACTTTTGAGGCAAGCGACAGAGGGAGAGAAGAGTCCGGAAGGCTTGCAAGATGAGAACGTTTTTGCCGTGATTCAGATGAAAGAGCCTGAAGTTCTAGGCTTGGATTAGAAGAGCGGCCATGCAGAGAAGAGAATAGGTGGGGGAAGCATGGGATGGGGGCTGGCGAGAACTTAGTGAGTGGCCGCATTTGAGAATAAAGGAGGAAGACGGAGCTCAGTCAGGAGCACTGGCTTCCAAGGCTTGCTCTGCCGCTACCTAGTTATGTAAACTCAGGCAGGTCATGGAACCATTCTGGGCTTTGAGTTCAACTTTTATAAGATGAAAGACCTGAGTTTGATGTGGCCCCTGAGGTTCCCTCTAGCTCTGCCCCTTTCTGGCTCTGACTCTGAAGTCTGTGTCTTAGGAGATCACAGACCGCTGGGAGTGGTGCTCATGGGGAGGAAGGCTGGCTTACAGAGAAGGTGTTAGAGTGACTCCAGTTTGCATCTGTCTTAGCGCACCGAGTTGTGTGCCTTTCCTCTTTGATTTTGTTTAGAGCCCCCTTTTTCCTTGGCTTCATTTTGAATCCAAAAAGGAAATAGAATTTCTTTTTCATCTCCAAAGTGGAATCCTTGGAAACACTTAGCACCTTGAGGTCATGGGACTAATGTAGGCTTATGGACAGTGTTTCTCCAGAATCTTTTGGCATCCTGGCATCTTTCTATCCTTCAGCATATTTCGTGTTATGATAGCACCTGCCCAGTGTCAGCCTGGGAGTCTGTTTGAGAAGAATCCTTATCCCCCCTGCCCCAGCCTATCACATACCACATATCCACAGAATCAGACATTTCTGCCACTCTTCCTCCTTCTCAAGGGCATGCTTCAGCCTCTCTTCTCCTGTACTCACTCCTTCCCTTGGGAAGAGGAGTAACTTGTCTGATTGGTGAGAGTCTGGCAATTATTTGACGTCTCCTCTCAGTTGCACAGCGTTAATGTGTTAGCAATCACTGCCCTGAAAAGACAGCATGGCTGTCTTTCTCTCTCCTCTTTTGCTTTCTTGAATCACTGGGTTCAGGTAGGATATACCTTCCTTGCTCTTTGCTCTCCATTGAAATAAGAGGACTAGGAGGAAATTGTCTCTTCTGGATGAAGGTAGGTCTTTGTTCCAGCTTCCCCATCAATGACTAATTAAGTGAATTAAGTCACTTCTTCCCTGGAATTCAGATAACTTTAATAATTTAGGAGGGGGGCATCTTCTCTGGTAGCTCAGCTGGTAAAGAATCTGCCTGCGATGCAGGAGACCCCAGTTCCATTCCTGGGTCGGGAAGATCCCCTGGAGAAGGGGTAGGCTACCCACTCCAGTATTCTGGCCTGGAAAATTCCATGGACTGTATAGTCCATGGGGTTGCAAAGAATCGGACACGACTGAGCGACTTTCACTTTCACTAATTTAGTGGGAGAGGTGGCAGGAGGCACCTACTGTAGCTTTAGAAATCTCGGCACTATATTAATTGGGTCTCCACTAACAAAAGTAATACCTTGATCATAGTTTAGCTCCTGAAGTCTCTGCTCTCCTTGTTTGAAAGTGGAGAACACGGTGAACAAGTGACATCATGGTCTTCAGCAGACCCTTTCAGCATCCCCTCACACTTGGTAATGGCTTCTTGTCCCCCTCCCTTAGCTTTGCCCACAGGAAAATGCAGCTGTGAAAGAGAGTACTGGTTTATTGTACATCATAAGTATTGCATCAAAGCTGAGTTGCCATCAACCAGTGTCTGCCTGCCCTCTAAACTTTGTTTCCAGGAAACTGGGTTCCCTCTTATATCCTGATATTTTTAGCCACTTCACCCAAAATGCTGGATTCAGCGCTCTTTCCATATGGTCATTTTAGTTAAATGACTACTTTGAAATGTCAGTATTAAATTAATGGTACAGTCTAAGTTCCCAAAGATCAGAGTTGTACTGAATAGTTTGAGGTTTTTAACCTCCTTCCTATCTTCCACTACAGCCAGTGTTTTGAAATATAACTGTTTAACAAGCAGGTGTTTAAATTCTGACATGATTCTGGTACCTTTTTAAAAACTAAAATTATAGGTCAATTCAGTTGAAATGGTTAAACGCAATTTGCGTGCGTAGTTGTAACCCCACTTGATTCTTTACAAAATTTTTAAAATCTTAATTATTGTTTCTAGGAAGTCTCCCAGGAGGCAAAGCTAATGAGCCTTGCATTATTCCATCAGTGTGTATGTCTGACACTGTGTGAGGTGCAACAGGGTTAAAGAATGAGCCACGGGCCCTACTCTTAAAGCACTTGCAGTTCGATTGAGAAATGAAGCTCATGGGCAAAGAACTGTAATACACTGGCATGAGAACCCACATAGAGAGATGTGCTAAGTGCTGTGGGAAGCAGAATAAAAAGTGGCTAATTCTTCCTGGGGAATTAGGGAAGATTTCACAGGTGTTGACCCATTTGAACCAGTGGCCTGAACTGAGCTATTTAATAGTAAGTTGATTGATGGAGATTAGAGAATGGGCATCGTAATTGTATGTTCACGTTCTGGTAGTGACAAGGGAATTTTGAACTGTGGCGCACGAGAAGAAAGTATGTACTATAACACTATTTAAGTCGTTTGTCAGCATTGTGCTTTATTTTATAAGAAGAGAGCTTTGCCAACATTTATCCTTCTGGTTTTAGAAAGAGCATAGGCATATGGAAATAAACTTGGCCTATTTTGAGGAGCCATGATTTATAGTTTTGAAGTTTTGAAGTTCTTTCTCTTCTTCTCTTTCTCTGCCATCTAAAAGAAAGAGATTTAATTTCTCTTTAACTATTTCCAATTTTTAAAGGTTGTTCTCTGTTATAACTATGGCTCCTGTTTCTCATTGTATTAACCAGAGATTCTTTGATTGTCAGGAACAGAAATCTACCCCAACTAGTTCAGATAACACAGTGGGATATGGAAAAGATATGGTGCATTTTTCACAGGACTCAATCAAAGGAAGCGTTTCTGTACCTGGTGGGTGTAAGCATGGAAACTGGTTAAGACCAAAAGTTGCTCTTGCAGTCTCTGCTCTTTCTTTCTCTCTTTCTTCTTCCTGCTTCACCCTCTGCCCCACAGAGCAGACTTTCTGTTTGCTTTGTCTCTCCTCTTTCCCTATAATCTCAGCTTGTCCTGGCAGCACTTTGGTCCCTGCTATATAGCGGTTTTCTGATGCAGAATTCAACATTGCTTCACCACAGTCTTGAGAGAAAATCTAGCCAATTCATGTCTATTAATTAGCTACCCTTGAGTTAGGTAGTCATGCCTGTCTCATCAATTACTGTAGAAGGGGGGTGAGGGTGGGGGGTGAGGAGTCATGTGGTTTGTAGGGCTTTTCTTCCCCCAGGTAGGGACAGAACAGAAGGGTGAATTGAAAAAGGTAAGCAAAAATTGAACAATATTCTGCTATGCGCCCCTAGAGAAGCAAACTGGTATGTAATCAAAGATGACAATTTAATTTTTCTTAACAGTTTTTTTATAGTTAGACAGCAGAGTGCCCTTAAGTGCCTGTCAGTTCAGTTCAGTTCAGTCGCTCAGTCGTGTCCGACTTTGCGACCCCATGAATCACAGCATGCCAGGCCTCCCTGTCCATCATCAACTCCCAGAAGTGTCTATTGCAGAACAATTTCATTTCTTATACACTTAGCATCTCACAGATAAACAGAAGATGCACACTCAACCAACATGTGACTCTTAACAGCACCCCTGTTTCTCATTTGCTGTTGCCTAATGGCACCCCACTCCAGTACTCTTGCCTGGAAAATCCTATGGGTGGAGGAGCCTGGTGGGCTGCAGTCCATGGGGTCGCTAAGAGTCGGACACGACTGAGTGACTTCACTTTCAGTTTTCACTTTCCTGCATTGGAGAAGGAAATGGCAACCCACTCCATTGTTCTTGCCTGGAGAATCCCAGGGACGGGGGAGCCTGGTGGGCTGCCGTCTATGGGGTTGCACAGAGTCGGACACGACTGGAGCGACTCACCAGCCAGCCAGCTTAAAGGTCAGCGTATATGAGAAAAACCATGAATTTTACTTCACATGGAGTTACTTCCATTTCTTGCTAATTTAGTGGCCATAATCTAGTTCCAACCTCTTAGAATCTGTTTTCTGATTCACAAAATGGGGCTGACTTGTACCTCCCCAGCACTCTAGATGCTTGTGAGAAACATATGATAAATGCACGTTGAATGATTTTGTGAATAGTAAAACACTATACGGATGAGTTCAGTTATTAATCGATTATGTTAGTGGTGGCAACCAAGATAGGTTTTTGGCTGATATTTAGCATGAGTTACTGAGGGATTGGACCCTCTGGCATCTGCTCATCTAAGGCAGGGCATGCATGGTTTTTGGCAGGACTTGTAAACACACCAAGTTCCTGCTTTTCTACCTCTCTGGGCTGTCATCGTGCGCTTGGAGGTCCTCGGATGAAAGGTATAATGGAAGGTCATAGGTGCGCTGCTCCTCCATGAGTGTGCACGTCATCGTGACTCCTGTTCACTACAGGGAGCCTTTTGCTTTGCTCATTTGTGAGCTGGAACTATTTTAATCATTGTAATGGTATTAAGTGGGCTGTTATCTGGGTGCTCCTTTTAATTAGATGATGGTAAGGGAAAAATAAGGATCACAGATAATTCCCTTTTGCAAATAAGTAAAAGATGCTGAATTATTTATTGAAGTTCACTCAGCTAGTAAGTCGAAGAGCTAGGATTCAACCCAGTTCTGTTTGACTCTAGTTCCCACATTTTCTCCACTATGCCTTACTGCCACCAGATCTTAAGAGTCTACATGTTTAATTTCTACCTGGGCTCTTCAGACCCCAAAAGGATCTATGAGGATAGAAATAGAAGTCTATGAACTATTTTTAGTATTTCAAAAATTGTAGTGAGAAATCTTACATTTTACTGCAACAGAGCAGAATTATGTTAACTTTTTTCACCCCATGGTGACCTAATTTGTCAGTTATTGATTATTTAATTCATACAAGAAAACTAATTAAATATTAAAAAATGTTGTATGTTAGACAAAGAGCTTCAAATTCTGAAGCCTTTGGAGGGTACATGGGGGTCCTTGATGGTGAAGATTATGAAATGCAGCCTAATCCCCAAACTGCAAACTCATGGGTCATCAGCCAGCCAAATCTAGCCCAAAGGTGTTTTGTTTGCCTCATAAAGTATTTTTTCCAACTGACCAGCATTTAAAAATTGAAAGATTTCACATCAAAAAGCAGATTTTTTTTCAGCTTCTTTTGAAAATTCAGAATTTTTAGCAGTACTGAATCTGTATTTACTCATGACATTAACCAGCTGGCTCCTTAGAAGGGGTATGTACTTTGCAGTTTACCAGACTCCACCTGGCCCAATTTGTTTGTCTCATTAATTCATGTTACCTGTGGGGCCCCTATAAGCACTGGAATCTCTGATGCCTAGGCTCATCCAGTCTCCTTATTTTGTTGCTTAGGTGTAAAGTTAAACCCATCCGCTAGTGGTAGTCACACACACATTATGTACCCTATCGAGTTTGTGTCTTGGGCTTCTTCTTAAGGTCTTCCATGCACACTTATCTATTTGGCTCTACTGTATCTTTGAGAACAGGAGTCACATTCTCATTGTTTAAGGGGTTGGGGATGCAAAGAAGAGTAAGACAGAGTTCCTGAGATAGGTCAAGTAGTCTAGCATTGTTTCTTTTTAATTCATGAAAGTATCTAGGACCCTGATAAGTGCCAAGTGCCTTTTCAAGACCTACTTGCTAGAGTATTGTGAAACAGAATGGGGTTGGTGTTGGTGTCAGAAAGACCTAGGTTAAAGTTCTGGTCACCATTAATTGTCCATGTAAGCAATTTACGTAAACTCCCGGGTTTCAGCTCTCTCGTCTGTAAAATGGGTATAATTATAATGCCTGTGGGGTGAAATGAAGATCATATGATCTGATGCTCATAAGGGTTAGGCACAGTGCTTACCATTTAATAACTGTGAGAATATGTTAACTCTTAGGGTTAAACATGCAGTTGGCACTAAGTTAATGCTTGTTGAATTAACGAATGAACAGGTAGAAAAAATTGACTGTAAGGATTTAAATGTGTTTAAACCAGTAAATATCTATCAAAGAAGAGGTCACCAGAAGTGTGTCTAGCAGGCCTGGAGACCACAAATTTTTGATGGCTTTGAATGTCTGATTTTGAGGCAACTACAGTAAGCACATGCTGTGGCAGAATCAGCACCCATAGCTCTTTAAGAAGATGGATAAGCTTACCTCTGTGGAATAACATCGGCCTCAGTTTAATGCAGGCTGATGTAAGGTTGAGAAGAGAGGAATGATTTCTAATAAACTTGCAAAGTAGACTCATGCTCAGTGTTTTCAGAACATCCTCAGGACGTCACAACTGGCCTGTGGGCTAGCCTCCGTGATACAGCAGGTTGACATTATCTCCATGAAGGATTGTTGCGGTTGCTAAGGTGACTACTAGAAGGAGGAAAAGCATTAGCTGACTTTCCCTATTTTCCCGGGGCTCCTGGACTGCTTCCTCCTTTTACAGCCTCAAAGGCCAGGCAGAGGGGAACAAACGTACTCACTGCATGCCACTGCTGTCTCATTTAATTGTTACACTGATCCGCTGAAACAGTTTACCATTCAGATGACAAAACTGAAGCTCTGCGAGATCAAGGGACATGTTCCAATTAGGACAGTAGCAGAACCAGAACTCTGGCTCTTTCCATATCTCCATGGAGCGTCCCACAGCCGACCTCTCCCTCCTAAGGATTCCTCTTGGCCCTCAACCCCATCCTCATCCTCACTCCCAAAGGGAAACTCAAGTAAAGGGCACCAGAGTGGATTTCCTGGGTGAATACACTCTGCCCACCCTCTTCTTACTCATTTTCAATGCATGTTTATTAAACACCTCTATTATGCCAGGCACAGCTCTTATGACTAAAGATACACGATGAATAAGACAGGTGCGATCCCTTCCCTGGTGGAATTTAATTCTAGTGAGAAGAGATAGACCAAAAAAACCTAGTAAACCATTAAATGAAGAAAATAATTTCAGATAGCAGTGTCAGAAAGGAAATGAAAAAGCGTGACTTGGTAGAAGGGGGTTGGGGAGACAAGCAGCTAAAGATAAGGTGTTCGAAGAAGGGCTAAGGAGGTCACTTTTGAGCTGAAACCTGACTGAACAAAGGGGCCAGCCAAGCAAAAATGGGCATGTGAGCATTAGAGGCAAAGGAATCGGGAGTTCAGACTTGAGGCTGGCCGCTGGTGACCGTCACAGCAGGCCACTTCACCTTTTAGACTTTTTGAAAATATAACATGCCTCATAATGGAACATGTTTCTGATTTATAATCTGAATCATAATATTACATTATTCGGCATTACTGTTTTTCTCGGTATTCTGCAATGGGTTAGAAATGTGGCTTCAAGAAGGCTATGATCTCTACAAGTCATGGAGACAAGCTGGCTTTATCAACAAAGAGAGGACATGCGAGTTTACCTATATTTCCTTCTAGAGAACCACATACCTCAGGCTGAGCCTGAGGACCTCACATTGTACATTCGTGGATGGCAAGGACCCAGGTATGGCAGAGTCCGACAGGCGCTCCCAGAAACCCAGTCACACACAGACAGAACTCAGACACCTAGGCGGCAGGCTGCTGCGGGGGCGGGGGGGTGAACATTTATTTTGGTGCTATATAGCATTATTCCCAGGATACCTTTGGTTATCACGGGATAACCAGGATAGCCTGGTTACCACGAGGAAGGAAATAAAATTCTTTTTGTGTAGGTAAGTATGGACTCAGTCAATACACAGCAAAAAATAGTTTAGGAGGTAGGTATAGGGGACTGTCATGAACTCAAACTAGGATCAAGTGGAGTGACTTAAAGCAATTAATCACTGCCTAGACCTAACATAGGCTGTCCCAACCCAGATACCCCAAAAGTAATAACAGGAATTAGAAAGCTATTTGCAGTATCTCAAAAGTCTGAATGGACAATGAGACTACACAGGCTCTCATTTACTTCCCATGTCCTTTCAGGTCATTCTTTTGTTGGTATGTTCAGTATTTCAATAAATCCTTAATGAGTTATTTCTGTGTGCCAGGTATTAATGAGAAGCGCTATGAAAATTTTTAAGTGGGTAAAATAGGGATCCTTGTTGTTGAGACATTTAAAGCATCTGGTGGAGCAAAGAGACGAGGAGATGGCTCATTATAAAGCAGTGGAACGTGTGCTGGTCTGGGTGCTATGGAGTGCTTTGAGAAGCCCAGAGGGCAGGAGAAAGGCAAGCGATAGGGCCTTGGAGAGCTTCCTAGAGGAGACATTACTAAACCTAAGTTTAAAGGACATAGATAAATTAGCCAGATGGGTCCAAGGGAATGAAGTTCTTGGCAGAGGAAGGATCATGTACTTATGTATAGGGCTTTTAATTCTCCAGAGTACTTAATGCATTGTATCAGAATTGTGTTCAGCTTTGAGGAAGAGAAAACTCTGGTATCAGTAGCTTAAGCAAACAGAGGTTTATTTGTTTCACATAATAAGTTTGGAGGGAGGTGAGTGCTGGCTTTGATTCAGTGGCTAATGATGACCGTACTGCCATCTTCCTCTGAAACTCCTTGGGCTTTTCCTCTGTGCTCGTTGCCTTATGATTGAAAAAGGGCAGCAGCTCTGGGTGTCATACCCATGTTCAAGCATGAAGAAGGGCCATGTCTGCATTAATCAGAAAAGTGAACACTTTTTTTCCAGCAGACAGCCCTCCACATACAACTGGAAGACTTATCCTTCTATGTCAGAGGCTTGAACTGGGCTCCGTGTCCCCATCGCCCACTGCAGTACAGGCTTGGTATGCAGATATTTAACTCTTCCTCACCCCAGAGTAGGAAGCAGCAGGGAGAGCAAGTTGAGAATGACTAAATTCAGCCGATCAATAGTATCTTGCCAAACTTTCCATGTCACTTGCTCTTTGTAATAAGCTCACGCAGTAGGAAGAGCCAGTGTTATTAGCTCCACTTTGCAGAAGAAACTGAGATTTGGAGAGCTAGATGGTGCCTGAAATCACAGAGTTGAACATTTATTTAGTGATAACAAAAAAAGAAAACGGAGAGCTAATGTTGACATATGCTTATTACACACCAGACTCTAGCTGAGCACTTAACATATGGTCTCTCCTTTCCTCCTCATGCAGTCCTTGAGGCCTATCTCCTCTTGTTAGAAGTGAGTAGTCCAGGTATGGACATAACCAAGGGCATACTGACGTGACTTGCCCAGGATCACAAAGCTAGCATACAACAGAGCCAGGATTCAGACCTCAGTTCTCCAGAGTGTCAGCCTGATGCCCTTCTTGCCTCTGCTACCTTGAAACTCTCATAACTTTCTCCCTATGAACCCAGTGAATGTGCCAGCTCACTGACATTGCCCAAGGCCCTTGAAGTCACCTCATCCCAAGCCCCTCTTACTCCTTCTGATTTATTTGACCCACTCCTGTTTCTTCATTATTGCTTTATGGACACGGAATCCAGCAACACATTATTTCAAATGTCCTGCCATTATGAATGCATTTCCTTTCATTGTAATAGCACCAACCATAATGAATACATTCTGCATCCGTGCAGATGTCACTGGTGTTTTCAGTGCTCCATTCTAATTTATGTTGGGAAATGAGTGCTTAAAGTATTGCCCAGGCTCCCATTACTCCAGAGAAAATGAGGGCCGCCCTGTGTGTGTGCATATGTTTTTACATTCACGCAGCAGATAGGATGTTTGGGTCAGAATGAATTGTGTGCCTGAAGTAGGAGTCTGGCTCTTTCCTGGAAGGGCACATTGGAAGTAATGTGCTGTGAACATCAGCAAACCTATGCAAGCAGGTTTCCTAAGGGATAGAAGGGCCTACCCAGTGGGCATAAATTATAGTCAGACATTGTTAGAAAGGCAGAGAAAGAGCCTTGCTGATTGAGGGGTCCAATTTTGGGGGTACCCCGAAGATCTTCTTGACCTCGTGTGTATAGCCAGCAAGGCTGATGTGCTTGGTACCAGCCAATCTCATCAGTCAGCACACACCACACAGCCTTTTTGACATTGAGGGTAAATAGTGAGACAGGCCCACCAGGGAGCAGAATGTGCTCAGTTTGGAATTAATTATGTGACCTGATCTTTATGGTGAGAGTCTGTCTATGAAATAGAGGGATGGTAATAGTCACAGAGTCTGAAATGCCCAATAGTAGTAGAACGTTGCCTTTATGGAGAGAGGCTGGGGCAGGCCTCCCCTATATTTGAAACAATTTGTGGGCCAAGAAGTGCTAGACATTTAGCCTGCTGTCTGCAGGGGGTTCTTAGGGTGATATGTTTCTAGGTATATCTGAATAATGCTAAAGCTGAAACTCCAGTACTTTGGCCACCTCATGTGAAGAGTTGACTCATTGGAAAAGACTCTGATGCTGGGAGGGATTGGGGGCAGGAGGAGAAGGGGACGACAGAGGATGAGACGGCTGGATGGCATCACCGACTCGATGGACGTGAGTTTGAGTGAACTCCGGGAGATGGTGATGAACAGGGAGGCCTGGCGTGCTGCGATTCATGGGGTCGCAAAGAGTCGAACACGACTGAGCGACTGAACTGAACTGATACCAAACATATCCTTTCCAAGGCTTGGGATCTCAGCAGTTAAAGGGTACCTGGAAGAAAACGTGACAGACCCAGTATTGTGAATCCCCATTCAAAGGTTCTAGGAATTTTAAAGGAGGTGATGTGGTGGTTTACAGAATGTAAGAGTATCCTAAATTTCTATAAAATCCTATGTTTTTATACCACACCTATTTCAGCGAAATCTTTTAGATATTCAGGAGTTGCCTGTTAATAAAAATTGGCTACTCAGTGATTGCAAGGCAAATTAAAGAAGAAATAGAGGTTGCAAACTGAATTTAGAATGGGTAATGGGTGTGGGTGTGCGTGTTTGTACACACATATGCAAAATGCAAATATTGGGAGGGGTCTGGAAATGTTCGGTTTTGCCTTTAATAAAAAGGGGCAAGCATGACTCTAAAATTTGGCTTGGCGGCGGGGGGGCAAAATTTCTTTCTAGTCTCTAAGTAATCTTAAATCTCACTAGATTTTTATTGCTGAAAATCTATCCAAAAAAATGAGGCTGTGGAATTTCAGTATCTCTCCTTTTCTGTTTCATAGGCAGTGTTTTTCCCTCTGAGTCTCTGGAGCCTTAATTTTTATACAATTCGTCCCCTGAGTTTTCTGTCAATACCTGAAAGACAGCCTTGAGAGAACTAGTTTCCCCAAATCTACCTACAAGTATAAGCCTGGTTAAGACCAGTGCAGTACTCAAAGAAGTTATTGCTCTTCCCTTCCTCCATGCCACAAAGCTGCTTGAACTTGTCCTACACTGAAAAGTCTATTTTACAGGCAGTTCTGTAGAACCAAATATACTGTTTGGGGGTTTAGTTAAAACACAAATGAATCTAGCTCTGAGTTGAATCTCTTGCGTCTCAAAGTCTCCATTCTTGCAAATTCAAACAACTGGAATGGCTTGCTGTATCCTCGAAAAGAAAAGGAGTCGAACAGTAAGAGAAAGCTTGTTCACCATTTCCTCAGGGGCAGTGATATAAAGCACAGTTTATTTTTGCCCTGCGGCAGGGTTTAGTCTTGCTTCAACCTGGAAAGCCTTTCTGAAAGGGGTGCAGGAATGAGGATGCAGATAGAAGCTGTCTCCTGCAGCAGCGGCTTCAGGTTTTCATGGACTTCGAGCAAGATGCAGTTTACCACCAGCTTTGAGTCAGAAGTATCAGAGATTAAAACCCACAGAGAAATCTAGGTCTTTGTGCCCCTGTTGGGGTCAGAGTGAGGAGCCGGAGATAGGACACTGTATCAGCCTGATTCTCCTTCAGTTCACTGCTCCCTGCTCGACTAAGCTGGCTGATAAGCCAGGGAAGCAGCCTAAACTGCCCTCCCAAGGAGCTGCCCATCTTACGAGAGTTCCTCAAGTAAATGTGCCTTCGGGGGACTGTATAACTAGAAGCAGAGCCGCTTGCATTAATTCATCCTACACATGTCTTTTGCCTTCTGAAGTGCTCAAGGCTCCTGCCATATATGTGTGTGTGTGTGTGTGTGTAGCATAAGTTTCTAGTCTCTAAGTAGCTGCACTTACAGTCTGCTCTAAGATGATTGATGGGCCTTTCTGGTGGCTTAGTGGTAGAGAACCCACCTGCCAACTCAGGAGGTACAGGTTGGAGCCCTGGGTCCGGAAGATCCCCTGGAGGAGGAAATGACAACCCACTCCAGTATCCTTGCCTGAAAAATCCCACAGAGAAAGGAGACTGGCAGGCTACTGTCCATGGGGTCGCAGAAGAGTCGGACAGGACTTAGCGACTGAACAACAAAGATGACTGAACAGATAGGGAGAAGACCAGCGCCCAAGAGGATATGACTCTGTTCCCTGAACTCAGATTGTCTGTGCTTCCACTGCCATTCTTTTGTAATAGCTGTTCTTGGCTATGAAACAAACTCAAGATTAAAAAAAAAAAATTCAATAATAAATAGTATCTACTGAATGGGAACTAGTTGAAGCTAAACGTATGTATTTTCCAAAACTGTCTGAAATAAAAACAAATTGCAATAATAGCTGTCATTAAGTATTTACCTTGTGCCAGATATTATATTAAGGATTCTAATAACGTGTTTTATTTAGATTTCACAACTACTCAGTTATAAAGGTTTTATTGAACACGTTTTACAGATGAGGATACTAAACTCAAAGAGGAAAGTGACCTAGGTTAGATTGTCTGCTTATCTCAGAACCCAGTCCTTCTCTTCTAGGTGGTTATTGACACCTGGAAGATTGAAGAAAGAGTCTATCAGAGACTCAGTTAGCCCATTTATGATGGATAGGTTTGCTCTTCTTTTAAATGGACCCCAGGAAAGGCCACTGTGCTCTACAGACCCCACACCACATGCTAATACCTGATTAACCCAGGAGTAACTCACAGCAGGTAGGTCAGAATGAGGCAGCCCTGGCAAGGAGTCACAGCTCACATTTCTTTTTTCTTTTTGGTAGGAAGAACATTGGCTTTGCAGTCAAACAAACTTGAACTCCAAACATGATCGAGCCACTGACTTCTCTGAACGTCAGTTTACACATCTGTAAAATGGGGAATCAAAATGTATTCTTCACAAAGATGCAGTCCAAATTGGATGAGAGACTGTCTATAAATACCTATTATAATATATGCCGTTGAGTAATTTTTAAGAAATACAAAGTTGCTTAAAATTTCATTTTATTCTGTATCAGCAAAAGGTTTCCTAGGCACCCTGAAATATTTTGGCCCTAGCAGTTGAGTGGTTGAAAAAATGCAGTGTTCTGCGTTTCGTAAAGGAGGGCCCCTTGTTTAGAACCAGTTTTGCTTTTTCTGGCCTGTCTTTCCCTCCAAGACAGGAGGTGGGCTGCTGCTTTCCTTTCTGCCCTCCTTATCCCATCCCTTCCCAAAGTATTCTCTCACCTCCCACTTGTGATTTCCTTAAGTGCTTTTAACAGTCGCTTGACACTGGAAGGATATTCTCAGCAGGCAAGCAACCTGTAATCACTGCTTGTTGCTGACGTGACCTTGTGGCTGACCTCTGGGAAAGCAGTGGGGACTGGAGGGGGCAGCCAGGCTCTGCTCCGGCAAAGCAAGACGATGGGTCCCAGAGCACCTGGGAGGCAGCGGGAGGCACGGCTCCAGATGCCTTCCCAGCTTGTCTCCCTCTGTCCAGCGTGTCTGGAGGTATAATCAGGAGAGAATTACGGGATGGGTAAAGTTCCATTGTTCTTAAACAACACCAACCCCAAGCAAAATGAAAACAGAGATAAGGAGCACAGTGCATCTGGAAGTACATTTCCGCAGTGTGCGTGTTACCCCCGTGAGAGGCGTGCGTCACCCTTAGGAACATCCTGCCATCACTAGAGCCCACCAGCCATCATCCCATGGTCCGCCCCCAACCCCAGGGTTGGGGTCTAGACTGCCTCCTCCTTTTCTTAATCTTCTAATTCCTATTCTCTTCACCAAGGGGAAGGTGATTGAGGTATAGGAAATGGAGGGAAAATGCAAAACCCTTACCTCCATTTCACATCTCTTAGACACAAAACTGCTCATCAGATTTGTGATAAGTCACAATACATGCCTTTGAGAGGCCGCAAGCTGTCCAGAGGAGGAAAAGGCAAGCATCCTACCAGATTACTAGCACCGCAAGAGGTACCTGTAGTGGAGGGGGTCAATGCCAGGGAAGTGGGTTTCACATTAGGTACTTCATCCCCGTCTTTGTGACTCTTGAACTTTTCAGGCACTTTGCCCCAAATCACACAGCCTAGATGGCCTAAAGAGGCTTCCAGTACCCACCGTGTTCACAGCCCCCCTTCTGAACACTTGAGTCCTATTCACCTTGCACTCTACTTCCTCGCCCCCGTGGACCTTCTGAACTTTGGGCTTTATAATGAATGGTCCTGTTTATAACATGGTTCACTGCTCCAGCTGCCACTCTGCCCCTTCAGTGCCTTGCCTCCATGGCAATTTTCATGCATATTCTCTTAACTAGGCTGCTTCTCGCTTGCCTGGTCTTATCCACCCACCCTCAGGATCCTGTATTTCTACCACTCCACCATGAGCTATGGAACTGCTAAGTTCCCCAGGGCCCTACAGACAGGACCCAGACCCTGAGAGTCTGAGGGGGAATGCTGGGTAGTCTCTGTAGGCTGGCGTCTCTGTAGGGCTTCCCAGGTAGCACTGCGGAAAAGAATCCACCTGCAGTGTGGGAGCCGCTCAAGATGTGGGTTTGATCCCCGGGTCAGGAAGATCCCCCGGAGAGGGAAACGGCAACCCGCTCCAGTATACTTGCCTGGACAATCCCATGGACAGAAGAGTCCGGCAGGCTACAGTCCATGGGGTCTCAAAAAGTTGGATGTGACTGAGCACGCACACATGTAGGTTGGAGGGTCAGCACAGCTTTGTGGAACATGTGGACCTGAAGGCTGGTATGATTTGAGTAAGGCAAGAGAAAGGATATCGATATTCCAGGCTGGAGCAAGAGAGGGCCTTGTTATGACTTGTTAACAGCTGTTAAAACCGTCAGTGTGAAGGAGGAGTTTAGAACTGGAGCTGCCACAGAGATTTAAGGATTATCTGTGGATTTCAATGCTATTACCGTTCTTTACCAGAGGGGAGGGGAGGAGGAGTTGGAATGAAAGCGAGAAAATAAAGCCTGTCGTCTGGAGTTATGTCAGATTCGTGGAGTCATTCTACTCTCCTCTTCTAGACGCGTTTCACATTCCTGTGCTAGAGGCTCATCAGAGAGTCTCATTTTGACCCTTAGCAAGAGTGCCCTTTACAGTTACCCTGCTACTATTCATGCCATTTAAAATAAATCAGAGCTAAGTGGGTGATCATGTTGTCTTCCTTGTAGACCAGTGGTTCCAGCCTTTGTTGCTGGGTTCCTGCAGTTAATCTAGCGCCATTTCCAGAGACTGGTCTTCCCATCCTCCTCCATGGGCCAGAGGTCTGAATAGCCACCAGGGTGCTTCATCCCACCGGGCTCCGAGCACTGTCAGAAATCAGACTTAGATCATAACAACAATAGCAAGGTCTAATTATGCGAGGCAAAGGATGTGTTAACTAACCTTACTATGGGAAACATTCCATAATATACACATGTATCAGATCATCTCGTTGTATACCTTCAATGACACAATAGCCTGTGTCTGTGATGTCTGTAATAGAGATCAGGAAGGCTGGTGAAATGAAATCAGACTTAAGAGAGATTGGAGAAGCCATGTGAGGAGGAATAGAGCTTTCTCTTTCCATAGGTCAAGTAGTTCCATAGATTTTTCTTAAACTCTTATATATAGAATTCTCATCTTTTTATCCTTTTCTTTCTTTTTTGTATATATTTTAGCCCAGAGCCATAAAACTAGTTTTTAGGGAAGAGTGGCCTTATTGTCTCACAGCAAAATTTATTTTTAATTTAGAAACCACCCCTAAAGGGATTCTCTCATCTTTTCCCCAAAGTGATGAGCTGAAATATTTATTTTGTTGGCCCTCCGACCCGTCTGTGCAGGGCTGGGTGAGGACTGTGTGGCATGTTCTAAGTAGTGAGAGGGTGAGCGGGTAGAGAAAGCAGATCTGTGTACTTTTGTTAGTTTCTCGTGCTCACTGATATGCTTACTGTCCTGTGTAAACTTTAATTCCGACTGGGACTCCGAATGTGCAGTCTGAGAGAGCATCTGATCCAGGCAGGAGGAAGGGAGCGGAGCTGAGTGGGGAAAGTTGCAGGTACTGTCGCGCGCACCATTTCCTGACAAGAACAGCTGCTTAATCAGCATTTGCCGCGTGCCATATGCCTCTCAGGTTCATGAAGAACCTGTGAGCCTGTTGTACAGACTTGTTGTACAGGTGAGGAAACTGAGGCCGGGGAACTGGGCTTCCTTGGTGCCTCAGTTGGTAAAGAATCCACCTACAGTGCTGGAGACCCCGGTTCGATTCCTGGGTTGGGAAGATCCACTGGAGAAGGGAAAGGCTACCCACTCCAGTATTCATGGACTTCCCTTGTGACTCAGCTGGTAAAGAATCCGTCCGCAATGCAGGAGACCTGGGTTCGATCCCTGGGTTGTGAAGATCCCCTGGAGAAGGGAAAGGCTGCCCACTCCAGTATTCTGGCCTGGAGAATTCCAAGGACTGTATAGTCCATGGGGTTGCAAAGAGTTGGACCTGACTGAGCGACTTTCACTTCGTGGACTGTAGCACTCCAGGCTTCCTCATCCTTCACTATCTCTTGGAGTTTGCTTGAACTCATGTTCATTGAATTGGTGATGCCATCCAACCATCTCATCTTCTCTCACCCGTTTCTCCTCATACCTTCAGTCTTTCCCAGCATCAGGGTCTTTTCCAGTGAGTCAGCTCTCTGCATCAGGTAGTCAGAGTGTTGTCTGCTCCGGCTAGCTGAGCACTATGACTGGGCCAGTGGAGAACAGTTGCCTTCCAGGTATCAGAAATCAATTTTAAAATATCTGATATATGTTGAGACTGAGCCATAGACAGGTTCTTCTGAAAATGGATGAACCAAGTCTGAAGTGGTAGGGTTATGTCATTTGAGTGTCACAGCAGAGCTGGCTTCAGGAAAACCTAGAAGAAAGACAGAACATATATTTAATAATCTTTATCTGCTTCCTTCAGCATACTGTACTTATACCCTAGTCCTGGCCCTTTAAGGAGTATTACTTCTTTTTCCCCAGTGAAACTTAACCATCCATCTCAACCCATCAGCTTCTGAGATGACAGCTGACTCAACCAAAAACTCATCTGTGCTCAAGTGCTTATGGTGACCCCACGACCTACTCTTGTCTTGTCATATCTACTGATTTTTAACTCTGGGAGCTCAGCTCGAGTGAGTACCTTAGACTTAAGGTAAACGACTTCGATAAGGTCTTTAGGTTTAATGGCTTATGTGGAGATCTTTTGCATGTAACGAAGGCAATGGCCGCTTTCTGCATGACGTCATGTTGGGTATCTATTCATTCCTCCAATTCCTAGGGCAGCCCTTTGAGTCAGAGCCGTGGTCTTTGTTCAGTCTTATGACTGGGCTGCTGCTGCTAAGTCGCTGCAGTCGTGTCCGACTCTGTGCGACTCCATAGACGGCAGCCCACCAGGCTCCCCCGTCCCTGGGATTCTCCAGGCAAGAGTCCTGGAGTGGGGTGCCATCGCCTTCAGTGGCAGGCAGAAGGATGACGGGTGTGTAGTGTTCATTCCCCTTTTCTCACTGTGCTTTGGCTCTCCTGCTGGGTGTGTTCACGTGTGTGGGGTCATCCTCCCCTCTTCTGGCCAGACTAATGCTCTGTCTCCAACAAACTGACCTGGAGTCCGCGGAGAGCCTCAGGTAAGATGCTGAGTGCATATTGGACGTGAGCTTCATCTCCTTCCTTGGCTGTCTGCTTCATGCAGCCTTCCTCCCAGTAAGGGCAGATTCCTACAGGCCAGACCTGTTGACTGTATCATAAGCTTTTGGAATATTGGGAACGGAGATGAGACGTTCTTAATTTCTTCTCCTTTTCCTGGGGAGACTCCTGACAGAAGAGCGTGTACTGCAGGGGCAGGATAGGACGCGGTAATAAACAGGCAGGGAACCAGGCCTCTGTCTGAATGGTGCCCTTACACAGACATCTCCTCTGCGCTCATCTCAGAGAAGACATGCTGGCAGAGGTACCTGAGTTACTAACTTGGCACAAGCAACCTCCTTGTAGTTTCCTGTTTCCCTGTTACATAGCCCTCTCGTAGAAAGTTCCCCCATGGGCCTTAGACCCTTGGACAAGTGAATCTGGCTTTGGCAAAGAGGAGTCCTTGGTTCTTCTTGGGAACAAGAGTCCATTCGCTCCAGACCCCCACCATCATTCACTGTCACCTGAATTCCTCCTCTAGGCTGAGTCTCAGGCTTGCACTGATGACACAGTCCTATTTGAGCAGCCCGATGCCTGCTTTCCACCGACATGGGATTTATATTGAGTTACCACTGGGTGTTTGGTTTTCCCCCTCCTCGAAACATCTGTTTGTGCTGCCAGAGGGAGTGTCACACAATATCCAGGCTGCACATTTTCAACATAGCCCTTATTCATGTTTTAGAGTGGAGTGCCAGCAGTGTGGTAGACGCCATATGGAGCTCTGACACACTTCTCATCTCCTCTTCTTTCCCGTCCACAGCCCCCGCCACGTCTCCTTAGGAGAGACTTCAGACCCATGAAGATAAGCATTAGGAGCTGCTGATGAGATGCTTCTCCTCTCGGCGTACCCTCTTGCACTTGATCTCTAGCCATTCTGAGTTTTTCACAGCTCCCTGAACATGCCAAGCTGTCTTGCATCTTTAAGAGCTTTTTCCAGCTGTTCTCTCCACCTGGCATGCCCTTCTTCTGGCCCCATAGTCTTCCTGGATCATACCAGTCCGTCTGTCAGCATTAAGTGATAGCCTTTGCTGACTATAGGTGGAACTTGCCACTTCTTCCTTCTCTCATAACACACAGGCTACATTCTTTGCCCGACTCTGAGCTCGTATCTGATTCCGCCCTGCCTTCCCATCACCTGCCTATAGCAGGGGCTCAGCCGTGTGAGCTCAGAGAAAAGCAGCTGACCTCAGGATGATGTAACGTAAAACAGTTGACTTTCAGTCGAGTGCTCATTTCTTGTTAGTGAGGATGCTGAATTGTTTACATCTGTTATCTCACTTACTACTCGTCGACTCTGAGCAGTAGACCCCAATACTTTTGCCCCTCAACACACGTGCACCCATCATTCGCTGTCTCAGAATCCTGCTCTGTTGTCCTCATAGTACTCTGCACCATCTGAAAGCATTAATTTGTGTAACTCCCTTATTACTTGCCTTTCTTTACTAGAAGTTAAGCTTCATGAAAACCAGACTTTGTCAGTCTTGCTCACTACTATCATGCTATCATATGTTACAGAACCTAATATATTGTGAATACTCAGTAAACATTTGTTCGCTGAGAGAGTGAAAGAATGAATGGCTCCCTGTTTCACAGCTAAGGAGATGAAGACTTAGAGAGGTTGTTTTGCCAGAGTTGCACAGCTCAGAAGGGCTTGGGTGGAAATTCTGGTCTTCCTCCACAGTGGGGCAATCCTAACATGTCACACCACCTCCTGTAGGCGTTCTCCTAGCAGGTGGGTCTTAGCAATCCTAGGAGGAAAATCTGCTTTCCTGCTGCACCTAGCTTCTACTTGAAGGTCAACCTTCCCCACCGCTCCCTTCACCAGCTGACTCCCTTCTCCTTGGCCGAGGCAGGTTGTGAGAGAGACTGTGTACCTATCACCAGATTCGTCATAAGTGCCAGGCATGTTGGTGAACACTTGGGGTAAACAGTGAATGAAAAACAGATCCAGCCTCCAAGGAGTCCAAGTAGCAAAGACTGACATTTATAATACAGCCACGTAAAGGCATGCTGAATCCCTGAACCCCTGCAGGCTGCATAGGCCGAGCAGACATCCCTCAGACCACCTTCATCACCAGTTCCCTGAAGGCAGACAGTGGGGCATTATCTCGACTTAACACTGATTTTCTTCCCTAGTCGGGTGGAGTGAAAATCAGCTGAAGCCTTGAAGGATATTTTCTATGCAGCCTAATTAAACAGGACCTGGGTGCCTCTCACCTCAAGACAAGTGGAACTGAAATTGAAACTGATGTCTGACCCAGAGAGACTCTGTCCAGGTGATGGTATCTTAGGGGCGGGCCCTTTTGTACGGCTGTTTGCTGAAGCTCACAAGAACCAAGGTGAGAATCAGAGGGAATTGGCTGACTTGCAGCTGGCTTGCTACAAGGAAGTCACAGACTGGCTGTGGTTGAAAAAGCTGAAAACGTCTAGCTGTATCTTTTTTTAAAAAAGAGACTCTTGGGATCCTCTAGGCAGGGGGGTAGTTTTCTAGCACTTGGTTTGCATTTGAGTTTGCCAAAGCCTTGGCAAAGTGTTTAGCAGTCAGCAAAGTTCACAACCTATGCTACTGGCATTGAGGCATTACCAGTAACCTGGCTGAATAAATGCGGCCAAGCTGACTTCACATGCCCCTGCATAGCTGCCCTCACTCAGCACTGAGTCCCCTGTCCATGGTTGAAAGCAAGGGCCAGGCCCTGGTTGTATTCCAGCTCTGCCCTTGGAATGTCATTCGCTTCTCTACTTCTCACTTTTTGTCATCTGTAAAATGGAGTGGTGGTGCTGTTATAGAGGGTTACAGTTCAGGTTAGGGTTATTAGTAGATAATGTGAAAAGTGAAAGTGTTAGTCACTCAGTCATATCCCACTCTTTGCTACCCCATAGACTGTAGCCCGCCAGACTCCTCTGTCCATGGAATTCCCCAGGCAAGAACACTGAAGTGGGTAGCCATTCTCTTCTCCAAGCCATCTTCCTAACCCAGGGATTGAACCCAGGTCTCCTGCACTGCAGGTGGATTCTTTACTATCTGAGCCACCAGGGAAGCCCATTAGTAAATAATGGTAGCATCCATTTAGTGAGTACTTACAGCTTCCCCGGTGGCTCAGAGGGTAAAGTGCCTGCCTGCAATGCGGGAGACTCGGGTTCGATCCCTGGGTCGGGAAGTTCCTCTGGAGAAGGAAATGACAACCCACTCCAGTGTTCTTGCCTGGAGAATCCCATGGATGGAGGAGCCTGGTGGGCTACAGTTCGTGGGGTTGCAGAGTCGGACATGACTGAGCAAGCTCACTTCTACAGGTATTATTATCCTCATTTTACAAACAAACATGGAAACTTTAAAGAGGCCTTTCACTCAGGGTCATACTGCTTTTCTTTTTTTTTTCACAATTCAAAAGACTTTTACTTCAGAAATGATATTTTAATAAAACAGTTTGTTTCAAGCATCAATAAAATTTTTAATATAGAATATAAATTTAAAATAAAAAATTTTCAAATGTTGATATCTGAGTTTATAAAAGTCTTTAAAATGTTCTATGTAAATTTTGAAATATAGATAGGAAGAAAACTATGTATTAAAAGTAGCAAAACATGTAATAATTCTGGTAGTTTTAGTATAATTGAATTAGTAAATGATTTCAATATGAAGTTTGCATTTGATTTCACAGCATATCACAGGGCTTAATTGAAATTTTTTATTAAACTTTTTATTTTGTGTTGGGGTATAGCCAGTTAACAATATTGTGATAGTTCCAGGTGGACAGCAAAGAGACTCAGCCATACATATTCATGTATCCATTCTTCCCCACTGCTCAAGGTCGTACTTTAGATGCGACGGGAATGAGGTTTGAAGCCATGTCTCTGATTCTTAGTTGTGTGCTTTTGTACGGTCACTACAACCACAGTAACCACCCAGCTCTCCCACTCCTGGATCTACACCTCAGCTGGCATTTCACCACGGGAAGGAGAAGGGCAGGGAGTAAACTCCCCTTTCCTTCCATCTTGGCCTGGACGACTCTCCCTCCATAGACCATTAGGGTGAGGGGCAAGCAGTTGAAGTCTTAGAATCCAAACCTGCCTTGAGTCAGCTCACAGCTGGATTGCAGAGGGCTGGAAGTTGCCAAACATGCAGCTGTTTTATAAGGAAGATAGGAAATATCAATAACCTCAGATATGCAGATGATACCACCCTTATGGCAGAAAGTGAAGAAGAACTAAAGAGCCTCTTGATGAAAGTTAAAAAAGAGAGTGAAAAAGTTGGCTTAAAAACTAAGATCATGGCATCCGGTCCCATCACTTCATGGCAAATAGATGGGGAAACAGTGGAAATAATGGCTGACTTTATTTTTCTGGGCTCCAAAATCACTGCAGCTGGTGACTGCAGCCATGGAATTAAAAGACACTTACTCCTTGGAAGGAAAGTTATGACCAACCTAGATAGCATATTAAAAAGCAGAGACATCACTTTGCCAACAAAGGTCCATCTAGTCAAGGCTGTGTTTTTTCCAGTGGTCATGTATGGATGTGAGAGTTGGACTATAAAGAAATCTGAGAGCCGAAAAATTGATACTTTTGAACTGTGGTGTTGGAGAAGACTCTTGAGAGTCCCTTGGCCTGCAAGGAGATCCAACCAGTCTATCCTAAAGAAGATCAGTCCTGGGGTGTTTATTGGAAGGACTGATGTTGAAGCTGAAACTCCAGTACTTTGGCCACCTGATGCGAAGAACTGACTCATTGGAAAAGATCCTGATGCTGGGAAAGATTGAGAGCAGGAGGAGAAGGGGACGACAGAGGATGAGATGGTTGGATGGCATCACCGACTCAATGGAGATGGGTTTGGGTGGACTCCGGGAGATGGTGATAGACAGGGAGGCCTGTCGTGCTGCGGTTCATGGGGTCGCAAAGAATCGTACACGACTGAGCAACTGAACTGACCTGAACAGGTTTCTTTGCTTGGGAAGGACTGGACAGGAACTTGCTTCTGCTTTATCCTCAGTGACACAGCATTCCTTGTCCATCATACATGCACATTCTTTACCAGTAAGGCTTAGCCATTTGTAAATGTAATCATCACTTATGATACAGCATTTTAATCCACACCTGGTGTCCCCGGTGGTTATTTGTGCCTGGTGATTGCAGTGAGAGTTAGGAAAGAAATGGATCCGGGCTCACCTGTGAGTAAGCTGTCCATGAGATTCCTGGGCAGTATCTCTAAGACCAGCAAGTTGCCCACATCTTGCCTGGGGAGACTTGGAATGTTTCTAGAACAATAATTCTTTATGGGGTTGTTTTGATCATTCACTCAGAATAACTGTGTTGAAGTTTCACTGGTGCCAGGCTCATTATCAGGTACCAGTGACATAGCAGGGGACAAAACAGTTAAGGACCTTTACATCTCAAAACAACTTTAGGTAGTGACCAGTGCTGTGAAGACAACACGAGAATCTAATGTAACAGCACAGGGGTGGGGCTGCTACTCTAGATTGCTTGGTCAGGCAAAGTTGCAGAAAAGGTGATATTGGAGTTGAGCCCTAAGCGTTAAGGAGCCAGTCATTCCAAGCTGTGAGGGGGGAAGCTTTTGAGACCTAACTGCAAACGCACAAGCCTTAGACAGGACCAAGCTCTGCTTATCTGAGGAGGCAAAGAGAGAGCTAGTGTGGCTGGCAAGTAGCATGAAATAGGTCAGAGAGGCAGGCAGGGGCCAAACCATGTAGGCCAGGGACTTTATTCCAAGGCTCTAGGAAGTCATTGATGGATTTTTAAGTGGGCAGTGACATGATCTGTTGTGCATTTACAAACTATTACTCTGAGTGCAGTTTGAAAACCAAACAGCAGTGAAGTAAGAACAGAAATAGGAAAACCAGTCCAAAGTCAACTGCAGCCGTTCAAGCAGGAGATGGTGGCATTGGAGAAGAGGAATGGACAGCCACAGCATAGAAGTGCAGAGGGAGTGGACAGAACTCGCTGGCGGACTCAGTGGATTAGGGAGATTTTGAGCACAGTGGTTGGCACACATAAAGCACTCAATAAATTTTAGTTGTTGGCTATTGTTATTAGCCAACAGCCTATTTTCAAACACCAAGAGAACAAGCTTGAGAAGCAATCTCGAACCCATTCAAGTGGCAGAATGATGCCTGTCATGCATGTGTGACAGCGGCGTTGGCTCTTCTCTCTTGTTAATAAATGCCATTCTTAGAGAAAATGAGGCTTGCAAATATGATGATATGTTCAGGAACCAGAAACTCGTGTTCAATTCATCTCATATTCAATAGAGGCCTTATTTAACTTATGGCCTCTCTTAGCTTTGATTTCTTCATCTATAACTATACAACGTACTGTGCACTTTCTAGGTGCCAGTTTCCATGCCCAGCTCTCTCTACATAGGTCCCGCAGTCTCTCTCTACGTTAATCCTCAGCTGATCATTCCAGTAACTCTTCTAGGTAGGTACTAAGTTGTCTTCCATTTCCAGGTAGAACATTAAACCCCAAATCCCACAACTAGTGAATGGCAAAGCTGTGACTCAAACCTTCGTGTTCCTAACTCTTAAATCCACATTCATAACCCTCTGTGACATGTGAAGTAGATTCTGAGAGTTGGTGTTTTTCCAGTTTCCAACTTTCTACAACTTCCAGACCTCAATTTAAGGTCATCTTGGGACTCAGAACTACTGAGAACTAATATGGGACATTTGGGGAAAAAAGCCTACTATTCATACAGAGATTAGAGATTTATGTCAAGAGTGTATTTATTTATTGATCTTTTCTCCTCTCCCTTTGGTAACTTGTAAGATACAGCAGCTGAGGCAACAGGAAATTTGAAGTCCAGCATTTTATTAAATCTTATGTTTAAGATTTCTGTGGAAGGAAACTGCTTGAGATTTGGTTTCTATTATGCACTTGCCAAGAAAAGATGAGGAAACTGGGTCAGGTGGATTTCCTGAAGGTGCAGGAAGCAAGGAAGGTAAACCCTTGAGCTATTTTCTGCTTCTAAACCCCTACCCCCTGGAGTTGCCCAGGGCCTAACGGAGGCTTTGGAAGAGTTCCTTTCAGCCCTCACGACAGGAGGGCATCAGTTATGTGAAATCCAGCAGTAGTGGAAGGGAGGGGAGGTTGGGGAAGACCAACAGATTGGCAGAGAAAAGGGAGAGCTTACAGCCCGCATGGCATTTCCCTCTTGAAGTTCAACAGAAAACCAAGTAGTAACATAGAAGTTATTGCAGAGAGAAGAAGCACACACCATCTCATCCCCACAGTCACTGGAACTGCCCCACGTTGGCAAGGCGGTGGGAGGAAGATGGGCATTCTCATTCCTCTTTGAGTAATGATTGTAAATCAGTACAGAATGATTTCTGGAGCGCATTTTGACAACAATAGATCAAATACTTTTAAAAATGCATATCCTTTGCTTGTTGGGGTAATAATCTGATTCTTGGACTGGGACAGGAAATATAGAGAATGAGGCTATAGTATTTGTAGTGTCAGAAAGTAAGGAAGTGTTTCTGCAAAACCTCAAAGCAAACCTCACATTGATGAGGGTATGTCAGAGGTCACAGGATTGGACTATTACTAATACAAGAGCTCCCAAAGGCCAAAGCTGAACAATTTGAGCAACAAAATAAAGTAGCATTGGATTAGAACCCAAATGTAAAAATAAGTATCTGTGAGTCCATACTGATGTAAACAAATGATCCATAAATAAATAAATGAAGAATGGACATATCTCATGTTCAGAAAACTTCAAATGATTTTCGATACTCTGCCTTCATCCAAGGGGAGCATAACTCCTCACTCCTTAGATGTAGCTGCTCATCATGACTTCTTTTCAAAGAGTACAATAGGTGAAGGGGGAAAAAGAGTAACTTTCCAGTGGAAAACCTTTAACAAGTACTAGCTCAGCCAGGTGATTGAGGTCAACATCAACAGCACTGTCATATCAATAGCATGCACCCTTGATATGATGGGATCAGAACAGCACTTTACTTCTATGATTTTCCTTCTTAAGACCCACAACCGTGAGAAGAACTTAAGACAAATCCCCAGTGAGGGACTTTCTACCAAATATCTGACCAGCACTTCTCAACACTGCAAGGTCATCAAAAACAAGAAAGTCTAAGAAACTGTCAAAGCGAAAACAAGACTTAGGAGACCTGATGACTAAATATAATGTAGTATCTTGAGTGAAATTCGGAACAGAAAGAGGACATTAGGGAAAAAGCTAAGGGTATCTGAATCAAATACAGACATGATATATGTTTATATAAGTGTTAATACTTATATCAATACTTCAATATTATATTAAATATTATATAAGTATATATATACTTATATAAGTATTAATACTAGTTTATATAAGTATTAAACTAGTATACCAAATTTGTTGATTCATTCTAACAAATGTACTAATGTAAGATAATAGTGTTAAAGGAAACTAGATATTGGAACCTTCTGTACTATCTTTGTAATTTTTCCTTTGACCCAGGAATTTCCCTTCAGGCAGTTTTTTTCTTTGGAAATAATTAAGGGTGAACCTAAAGATTCACCAATATGAATATGGATCACAGCATATATAGGTAATAGTGAAATAATTTGTGTCCAATATTAGGTATGATAAATATGTATAACTTAATCATGAATCGTAACCTTATAGAACTATATTTCTTGATAAGGAACAGTATTCGGGATTGATAGTTGAAAGAAAAAAGTAGACTATGAAAGAACTTATTGAAATATATAATTTTACATGTGCAAAGGAGAGGTATAGGGGTTTCCCAGGTGGTACTAGTGGTAAAGAACCCACCTGCCAATTGGATCCCTGGGTCGGGAAGATGCCCTGGAGGAGGGCATGGCAATCCATTCCCGTATTCTTGCCTGGAAAACCCCATGGACAGAGGAGCCTGGTGGGCTAAAGTCCAGGGGGTCTGCAAAGTGTAGGACATGACTGAAGTGACTTAGCATGCACAGAAGGGGTATAAATGAATATATTTCTATGTGTTAATCACCAGTGGATAACAGCATGGGTTTTTTTCCCCCTTTTCACAAAAGCAGTACTTGTTTGCTCCAGAAAGTACAGATCAGCAAAAAACAAAAAGTTACTTTTTAATTAAAGGAAAAATGATTGGGGTTAATTCCATTATAAATCCAGCAGCAGCAGTAGCAGAAGACTCAGTCCTACAGAAGGGAGTTCTGAGAACAGATGGAACGCTGGCAGGCTAAGAAGCCTGCCGGGTACTTCTGTTCAGTGGTCTCCCAATCAAAGGGCACTGCCTGAACAGACCTGCTGGTGCCTGTCCATCCTCCATAGAAAAGGGCCACCACCTACACAGCTTCTGTGGAGTGTGAGAAGGGCAGCCACCTGTCAAACGATAAACAGGTTGCAAGGTGCATAGAGATCAAACTTAGCACTGTGGTCAGTGTGTGAATCTGTGGGCACTGGACCCAAGCCTCTCTCAGAGGTACCTACATCAGTCTATAGGAACAGAGGCAGCTGTGAGGGCTGAGAGACAAACCCAGTGTCTATTTCCTTCTCCTTCCATAGTCATCCTATCCTTCATTGGAAATTTTTCATCTTAAAAAAGAACTTGCATGTACCTTCCAATTCATTACAGCAACCCTTGAAGTGAGATAATTATCATCTCATTTTTCAGGTAGAAATTGAACCTAGAGCTCTTAAATGGCTGTCTCTTACCATCTGGGCCCCAGGGTCAGAGGATCAGGTTTATGTCTCTCCTTTTACGGGAGTGCAGTTTCATATCTGAGGGTCCTGGAATCTTCATAGGCTAGATCTACCATTTACAAGCTGTGTATTTCAAGCAAGTCACGTAGCTGCTCTTGGCCTCAGTGTTTTCATCTGTAGGATGGAGATAATAATACGTATCCTAAAGTCACTATCAGGGTTTAGTGAGATTGTATATATAAATTGCTTAGCCCAGTGCCTAGAACATGAAGTCACCCATCTGTGAACAGTGGTTACTATTGAAGGAGAGAAGATTCATGGGATAAAGTATAAAGGGATCTAGACAGGAAAGTGCCCTTCTCCCTGTTCCCTGTAATTTACGAAGAAAGATGCTACAAGGCTGGTGCCACTTTAGACTTCAAGAACCATGATGAATTAGGTTACCAGAGCTCACTGAATTAGAGTCTACCCTAGGTCTTGAGCAAGCACTACAGTTCATCAACCTGGTATTTGGGCCCAGCCAGAAAAAGAGGTGAAAGAACGTGAACACTTGAGGTCAGCCTTCAGCTTGAGTTGGAGAAGCATGGAGCAAGAGGGTAGTGCACAGGAAGGAAGAGAAAAAACAGTATAAGTGAGAGCTAATTAGCCCAGCAAGTGTGTAAGTCAGGAAGGAGCTTCACTTTTGTCTGGTTTGAAATTTTGTAAATTTCACTAAGGTGAAATTCACCAGATGAGGAAATGAGTTCTCACAGCAAAGCTAGGACTAGAACTGTGGGGTCCTCTCATATATTTCTCAGTTATCCCAGGATAAACTGAGGACATTTTGCTTTCTATTTGTATCGCTTTAAAATTTACACTTATATCTCTTAAAATTAATTTGTATTAGTCCTACAGTCGGTCAGTCAGTTCAGTCGCTCAGTCGTGTCTGGCTCTTTGCAACGCTATGGACTGCAGCACACCAGGCCTCCCTGTCCATCACCAACTCCCAGAGCTTACTCAAACTCATGTCCATTGAGTTGGTGATGCCATCCAACCATCTTATCTTCTGTTGTCCCCTTCTCCTCCTACCTTCAATCTTTCCCAGCATCAGGGTCTTTTCCAATGAGTCAGCTCTTTGCGTCAGGTGGCCAAAGTATTGGAGTTTCAGCTTCAGCATCAGTCCTTCCAATGAATATTGAGGAATATTCTCCTTTAGAATAGACTGGTTGGATCTCCTTGCTGTCCAAGGGACTCTCAAGAGTCTTCTCCAGCACCACAGTTCAAAAGCATCAATTCTTCAGCACTCAGCTTTTCTTATAGTCCCACTCTCACATCCATACATGACTACTGGAAAAACCATGGCTGCAGCTAATTATATGAGTTCTGATTCCTTCTGGCACAGTAACCCCCTCACCTGCATCCTGGGCTGTTGGGACAGGTGTGTTGGGAGACAGGAGTGGCAGCTCTCTTCTGGCTGGTGGAGGAGTGTTTCTGATCTGGGTGTTTGGCCCATCCCCCAGCTGGGCTGAACACGCACTCACTGGAAGTGAGCCATTGCAGCTTTAGATGGTGAATGGAGACCTCCCCTTAGTTCCTCATACAGTACCTGTGTGGCTTCATTTCTGAAGAACACCACATCTGTCATTTGGAATCCCCGCGGAATCTAGCTTTCCTCTTTTGTTGATACCTCTTAATTTCTCCATCTTCATGAGTGAAAAATCTTTTCACAGCGATAATAATAAATAGCCAAGGACTCGGCAGTGTAAGTGATGCCAAATCGAATTAAGTTGTATTATAGTCTCAGGAAAAGAAAGTAACTTGCGAGATCAGAGTACTTACCCACCTCATTTATTAACTTCCTCGTATAAGCGTCCATCTCTGGGGACGGAAGCTGAAAATCTGAGCTGCCTGTCTATATGGACTAACTAAAGGCTTGTCAGGCAGGGAAACACTCTTCCATCATAATCACTTTATCAGCGGGTGTTGAGAGGCTCAATAGGACAGGGGCTTGTGGCCTGCCTCTAACAACGCCTTCAGTTTCACAAGCACAAGACAAAAGGGATTGTTCTTGGGGAGGTGTACCCCGCTGGCAGAGAAGACACAGCAGTCTGCTGGCGGGGCTTCTTAGTCGCATTCTGTCACCTGGAGCCCTACCCCCAGCAGGTGTTAAATGTCAAATCACTCACGCAGTCACAATTTAGAAATTCTCGGTTCCTTTAGCTATTTTTTTGTTCTTACACCCCCAAAAATAATTTAGAAAAAAAATCATGCATCTTCTTGCCCATTTTAACTCCTAAAATTATACATCAAGTTTAAATAGTTGAAAAGGATTTTATTTCTGACATAGTGTGTTGCTTTATATACATTTTTGTCAAAACTTTGACACTACAGATACAGCTTTTTAAATTTATAGGCAAGATCTGCTGTATAATCTCATGGGCAAAGATGATTTAAATGGTCAAACCATCCAGCCAAATCAGTTTTGCATTCTGTCAGATCCAAGTCTGGTTTCTTTTTTTTTTTTTTCCCAATTAAAAATGAACATATTAGTACACATTTCATGACAAGTGTCTGACTTCTGAATATGAAATCTTAGATCCGTGGATAGACAGATAAAGGCACACAGCTTTGCCAGGAGTTTACTACCCGGATGAAATAAGGGATTATATCCTTCACTATTTCTTACCCTGCTCTCATAGAAGCAAGGCTTTTTAAAATTGTCCTGTGGTGAGATTCAGTAGGATGAGGGGTATGCATTTCTTTTCTGAAGTGGAGGTAAGGTGATTGGAAAAAGTGAGAGTGACTGAAGACAGAACCTGTAGATACAAGCATGTTCTGGGAGAGGTCGGTTTTAGGAAAGGGTATATATGGAAGGTACAGATCTGGACATTAATTTCCTTTGAATTAGCTGTGACCATCATGAAGAGTCGGACATGACTGAGCGACTTCCCTTTCACTTTTCACTTTCATGCATTGGAGGAGGAAATGGCAACCCACTCCAGTGCTCTTGCGTGGAGAATCCCGGAGACGGGGGAGCCTGGAGGGCTGCCATCTATGGGGTTGCACAGAGTCAGACACGACTGAAGTGACTTAGCAGCAGTAGCAGATAACCTCCTGGAAGATCACTAGGTACCACAGAGGCATGTGTACCCTAGTCTCAAAACCTCTGCCTTTAGAAACACCAGCACTCTCTAACTGGGCCAGTCTGTAACTGAGGCCAGTGAACTGGATTCACAGTGTCTGTCCTCACCGGTGTTTTTCAGGGACTGACTTTTCTAGAGATCTGTCAAACAGAACCTGGAGGAGGGCCTGGCAGCCCACTCCAGTCTTCTTGCCTGGAGAATCCACATGGACAGAGGAGCCTGGCAGACTACAGTCCCCTGGGTTGCAAAGAGTCTGCTTGACGACTGAGTCAAGCAGAAGGGTTGGAAGCAGGGAGCTCAGCCTTCTTTCTATTCAGTATCCATAGGTCTGTCTCTGGATAGACTGTCGCACTCCAGCACTTTAAGGATTTTGTAAGGACATTAGGGGACAGGAGCGAACATGCTCTGCATTGCAGCATCTCAGATGCTAGAAGAGCAGCGTGGAAGGAAAGTTAGGCAGGTGCTGCTGCTGGAGCAGAAAGGCAGGGTGAAGAAGGGAGCCGACATTGTATTTATATGGCATAAAATGCATAGAACTCTCACAGTAAGCCCATAAGATATACAGTATTACCACGGGGAAACTGAGGCCCAGAGAGGCTGATCAGCTCACCCCAAGTCGCACAGCTCATGAGTGCCAGAGTGAGTGGGATGTTCAACCTAGTTTGGTTTGGTGACTTCAAAGCCATTATATAGTGTTGCTTCTCTCGTGGTAAATATCTACTACAGAATGGGCTATCTAATACCCTTAGTTTATTCTCAAAACAGCAGTAACAAAACAAACACTTAAAAAATTTCTGAGTATCACTCCAATTATAAATCCAGTGTGAGGGGTAGAGGATGCTAAGTGGCTACGATGGAAGACAATGTTTCTTCCCTTGGAGAAAGTAAAGGCTCCTACAGATTAAGATAAAATCCTGTGAACACAGATCAGCTCATATAGAGAGTCAAGAAGGACCATTCAGATGATATCTCACACCAGCTATACTGTGTGACCCTCCAGGAGAGATCACACACAAGGTGAACAGAGCTCTGTGCGATAGATTCAGTTATATTTTTTTCTTTTTTATTGTTGTATAAAAGCCCGGTTATTAACTATGAAAAAGAAGATGCTTTATTTGAAGATGCTATTCTGGACAAAAATATTTCTCTCCTTCTACCCCCCCATCTCTCTCTCTCTTTCCCCTCATCCCTCCCCTCCGCTTCCCCCTCCCTCACCTCCTGGACTGTAAAGTCCATGATGGCAACTATTGTGATCTCATCTTCCTCATTGTGCCTAGTGCCCTGACTAATACAGAGTATACAGACAGATTAATCAGTGACGTGGACTTCCCTGGTGGCTCAGTGGTAAAAAATCTGCCCGCCAATACAGGAGACGTGGGTTCAATCCCTCAATCAGGAAAATCCTCTGGAAAAGGGAATGGCAACCCACTGCAGTATTCTTGCCTGGGAGATCCGATGGAAAGAGGAGGCTGAAAGGTTATAGTCCATGGGGTCACAGAAGAGTTGGTGCTAGAATCCCGAGGTCTTATGCTTTTAAACTGTGATGTGAGCGTGGTCATTCAGGCCCCATAACAGACCTCGTTCAGGATAATGAGAAAAGATTTTATCGGTCAGGGCTTCTGATCTTTTCCCCAAGTCAACTCCGCATGTCTCATAGTAAGGGACCTGGCCACTTGAAAGGAACTTAAATTTATTTATAATTTCATTATACTTAGTTTGGGGAGGTTGTTGACCCCTTTTTGAGTATAATGAAAATTATGGTCTCTGTCCAACAAGGAACACACAGACAAAATCTTGTATACAATTCAGTAGGTTCATGAACCCTCTAAACTATGTATCTCAAGTTAAGAATGCTAAAAAGTGAGCCGCAGTTTAAGGGAAGGGCACACGCTGATGCTAGACCTCTCATATTTGAAGGAAAATGGACAAAAGAACATTGAGCTTACTTTGGATATAATACCAGAGGGGAGACTATGGCGCCAGTTCCAACTGTGCCTTGATTCTGCCAAGGCACTCTCATGAAAGACCCTTTGTTCCCTTTGGGACGGATGCCACCAAACATTGCTCCTTAATGACAGCTCACTGACCAGCCCCTCCAAGCGTGCACCCTTCCTCCCAAGATTGGACAACAGGCAGAAAGAGGGAATAGAATAGGGCAAATGGAATAGGGCAGAGTTTGAATAGTGAAGGTTGCTGGGTTGGATCTTCTGGCTCCTAGAGTACACTTGCCTTAATTTCAGGCTCCGTGTCTTAAGATGCTTTCGCCCTTAGCAGCAGTTCTACAGGTCTGTTGTCAAGGGTATTTTTCCCTTACAGTCTTTCCCAAGTGGATGCAAAACAGCCCTGATTTTATATAGACATAGATAATCCGTTGTGAGGTTAAAAAAAAAACAAATTTCTAGGTCATAGCTGGGAGCTAAGGCACCCGAGGCCTTTGTTCTTCCTAACTCCTGTCTTGACCAGAGGAAGGAGATTTTCCCTCCCTTCCAAGTATCCTAACCTGATTCTGTGAGACTTTCTCCAGCCAAAACTAATCCCTAAGTTTCAAGGACACGGACCTTATTCTGTGGCCGAGGATTTTACGTCTCTCAGAGCTTCACTTTCCTCATTTGCCAAATGCGGAACATAATAATATTAACAGTAGTCCCCGCATCCTAGGATTGTTGTGAGGAGTAATAGAAAGAATGGGTGAGGAGCACTTAGCTTGGTGCTCCGGCACACTTGATCAAGCTCTTTTTATTTTCAGGATGTTGCTGTTGTTCAGTCACTGAGTCATGTCTGACTCTCGTGACCCCATGAACTGCTGCACACCAGGCTTCCCTGTCTTTCACTATTTCCCAGAGTTTGCTCAGAGTCATGTCCATTGAGACTATGATGCCATCCAACCCTTTCGTACTCTGTTGCCCACTTCTCCTCTTGCCCTCGATCTTTCCCAGCATCAGGATCTTTTCCAGTGAGTCAGCTCTTCACATGCAGTGGCCAAAGTATTAAAACTTCAGCTTCAGCATCAGTTTTTCCAGTTCTCCCAGTATTCAGGGTTGATTTCCTTTAGGATTGACTGGTTTGATCTCCTGCTGTCCAAGGGACTCTCAAGAGTCTTTTCCAGCACCCCAGTTCAAACACATCAATTTGTCGGTGCTCAGCCTTCTTTATTTTCGGGATAGTGACCCCTAGAAGTGGTGGAGGAGGAGAAATCAGGCAAGTTTGCTACTTTTCTAAGGCTTTTACTTTCCCTGCCTTTTTCTTGCGTTAGTACTTTATCAACAGTGTTCTCTCCAAGGACCAAGCCAGCAAGGCTCTAACCCTGAGCAGCTGAGCTTCTAGCTGTGCTTCTAAGACTCACAACTCATTTTTTGGCCCCTGACATACCACCAACACCCAAGATGCCCTGATCAAGGCAGCTTTGAATGACTGTTCCTTTCAGCACCTTCCTTCCCTCCCTTCCCATTTTTATTTCTCACTCCCTTTTAGAAACAGCTATTTATTGAACACTTCTGTATGAGTAGCACAGTATTAGTGCCAGATAAACAGTCGTCGATAAAATAGACAGCACTGCTCCTCTTTTCATGCTCTAGCGGGGGTAGAGGGAAGCGTAAATAGCAAGCAAATGATTTATAGGACGTGATAAGGGCTATGAAAAAATAAGATGGAGATGGACGTGACCAAGGAGGCTGACTGAGATAGGGGACCTTCTCTAAGGCGGTGACACCTGAATCCAGTGGCTGTCCCTGTGGCATGAATGGAAACCTTGGTTTTATTCCAAGTGAGAAGTGCCACTGGGTGTACAGAATGACAGCTTCTCTTTGCTTTTCTCTACTAACAATAGGTGACTTTAGGGTTTGTGTGTGTGCTCAGCGGCATCTGACTCTTTGTGACCCCACGACTGTAGCCCGCCAGGCTCCTCTGTCCATGGGATTATCCAGGCAAGAATACAGGAGTGGGTTGCAGTTCCTCCTCCAGGGGATCTTCCCAGCCCAGGGATTGAACCTGCATCTCCTGTGTTTCCTACACTGGCAGGCAGATTCTTCATCACTGAGCCACCGAGGAAGCCCTGGCTTTAAGGCTTAGGGGAAGTCAAACTCCCAATTTTTACCAGCTATTTATTTTGTCAAGTTACAATAAAAAAAAAATACTATGACAAATCACTTGTTCCTTTAAATAGCTATTCACCTATTGTGTACCAGGCACAGGCATTTTACCTGTATTATCTTATTTATTCCTCCAGTAACCTGAGAAAGTAAGTTTCATTATCATCATTATCTCTGCAGTCAAATAAAGAAATCAGAACATGGAGAGGTGCAGAAGCATGCCGCTGGCCGCAGTGCCCATAGTGGTAGGGTGAGGGCTGGAATCCAGGGGGCTCTGACGGCAGAGCCTATGCCTGCTGTCAGTAGACAGGCGCGCCTCCCATCTTGTGACGTCTCAACTCACTGGTTCTCCTTTCCTTTGTAGTGTTGCCGATGAAGACGAGGACACATGAAGGCCTGCCCCCCTCCGGTGGAACACACCCCCTTCCCCTTGTGTGTATGTGACGGCGTGTGTGCAACGGCTTCTGACCCCTGTGAAGGCTGCCCGGCAAGCAACGTGCTTCCGCCAGATGCCTCCCCAGACCCGCAGCAGGCACAGAGCTCTCCAAGGAATGACCAGCTTTACTGTTACTGACCGTGCTGCTCATTCTCTTGTCGTGGCAGGAAAAGGAAAAGTGTCCCCGTGCTCCACCAGGAGCAATTACAGGGTCCTCAGCTCATTCCCTCAACAGCTGCTTTGAACTTCCTCAGGAAAGCCAGTCCCTGTAATGGTGTATACCCAAACAGAATCACTTCATTAAGAAGGAGCTGAAATCATCTTGAAGGGCAGTCAGGATTTGTTTCCCTCCCTGCTACTAACCCCCCACTTTATTCATACCGAAGCATGGAATAAATGAGGGGGAAAGTAGGGCTGAATCAACCCATGTAATTAGTCTCTACAACTCCAATTATACATCTGTGAAAATGCGGTTTCATGAAATAAGATGGATGGCTTGAAAACCGACAAGAGTTAAAAGTTTGAAATATGTAAAGATATTTTTAGTACGTGAGGTTATCCTGGACTTCAGATTCATAATTCAATCCTGTGGAAATGAAAAAAAAAAAGATTGAAGAGGTAGAAAGGAAATGACTTTAAAAAAAAAAAAAGAGGGGGGAACCAAAAAGATCTGATTAAAAGTTGAAATTGAAATAAATATTTCTGAACTCAAATTGCCTAGGTTTCCAAAATAGTCAGTAAAGGATCTGATGGAACCTGAATTATGTGAGTGGATTCTGAGGTTTTATGGGTCTCGTCACATCATGAAAGTCTGGAATGTGTGTCACAAATGGGAATTTGCTCTGTAGGTTTTGCTCCTCTTCCCCTAGCTTAGCCTGATTTGGCTTCAATACCGAGTGGGGAGGATACTTGGCCCTCTGTGGTGTGTGAATTGAGCTCCACCCCCTGGCAGACAGACCTTCCTTTCACTCCAGGGGAGGACCCCTCCGGCCCCAGCACTCCCCACATCCAGGTCATCTCCCACCCACTGCCTCTCCTCTCTTACACGCTGTGAGCAGAGACACACAGTGGTTGGACTCTGGCCTCTCCCCACTCCAAATCACATTCCCTTACAGCCAAGCTTTTTACTCCCAACTAAGCAGTGATGTACTAGGGAACACAGAACTGGAAACTGAGAAGCATGCATCTTCCGCAGCAGCAGTTTTGACTGAACAAATGTTTTGGAGTCAGGGCATGATGTTATTTTCGGATAAAACAAACACAGTTACATTATGAAATAGAATGTTCATATACATAAACTGTAAAGATAAAACGGGAGACTTCGCAGAGGACTTTAATTTGCAAGTGGGCTGTGTGTTCCCCCTTCTCTGCCGTTAGTGGTATTTGGGTGTTCACTTCTGAGAAGTACAATTGGAACTGCATACATCCAAGAGCCTTGGGGCTTCTGCTGACTCAGGACCCAGACTCCGAGTGCTTCTGAAGCAGAACCAAAGGGGCCTGCATCGAGGGATCTTCCTCTTTTCCTGCCTGCCTGCCTATGACCTGTACACCTATCAACAAAGCTTTAGGGCCAACTGATGTGTGTGTGCAGAGTGGTTTTGAGGTAGAAATAGTGCTTACTGTCAGAATCCTGTTTATATCACTGTCCAATCCTGTGCATGCTATGAAATGACTATTTCTTTGACGCCAGGAAGCTACCAGGCATATACGCTTCTCGGTTAAGAGTATCCCAGCTTACTAAATCATGAGGGACACTGGGGGCTGAGAGTAGTTTGGGCTGTTTATTTTTTTAAAATCTTTTCTCTTAAACTGGTGGCCAACAAATGGCTGAGAGATGTTCGGTGCTTTACCTTTCTGCCCACAAAAAACTGGAGATTTTGGCAGACCACTAATTACATCCCCCAGCCACATCCAATGCAACTACCTTTAAAGGAAGACCAGTGGCCATTCTCAAAAAGAGTTTAAAAAATCGAAAGATTAAGAAGACTGTAGGATTTGGAAGCTTGTGTTGTCTTTCCCCAGTAATCATTGTTTAATCTCCAAGTGGTAGCCTTATTATAGCAATGGACGGCTTATTGGCTCCTCCATAACTGATCATAGCTATTACTTTAAATCAGTATTTGGGAAACCCAGGCATTTATGCAATGGATATGAATGGAAATATAAAAATACATACCAGCCTGTCTCAATAAATTATCATATCTCTATAATCCTCGAGGAAAGCACTTTGGCTTTTACCTAGAAAGGATTTCAGATCTGCTTTATGGGCTCCCGCTGTCTTCAGTACCTGATAAAACTTTAACCAGGGAAGCATTAAATGCGGCACAGCAGCTTCTGCCCAGGCTCCCGAGTTCCTGCCGGCAGCATCTATCAACACAAGAGCTGGGATGCTGCCTGCAGTGGCACCAGCTTCCCCAAAGCTGGAGCAGGCTGCTTGGCCTTAAGCCCCAGCACAAGGAGGCCTCCCTCCTACCAGGTCAGTAGAGTTGCTCCAAATCGTGTCCTGCCTGGCTGCAGGGTTTGCAGACATCCCTAGGGAGATGTCAGCAAGGGAGACAGGTAATGACTGTCTTCAGAATGAATTGGGTCCTCACAGCAATCCCTGGATGCCTTCCAAAGTTTGGGTATCCGAGGCTACGAGGAGGTCTGACCTTTGATTTGGTGACATTAAATCCAGGGCAATTCTAAGAAGTGCCTGGAGTCTCTGCTTGACAGCCCAAATAGGGAAATGATTTTAAATACTGAGGACCCTGCACCAAGGCCCCATTTCTCAGATGATAATACAGATTTGTAGGTAAGAGTTATTTGTCTTGAGTTATACAGCTAGGAAGTATGGGAGCCAGATTTTTGTACCTGGCTCTTCCTAACTCTGCTGCTGCTGCTGCTAAGTCGCTTCAGCCGTATATGACTTTGGGCGACCCCGTAGATGGCAGCCCACCAGGCTCCGCTGTCCCTGGGATTCTCCGGGCAACAATACAGGAGTGGGTTGCCACTTCCTTCTCCAATGCATGCATGCATGCTAAGTTGCTTCAGTCGTGTCTGACTCTGTGTGACCCTATGGACAGCAGCCCTCCAGGCTCCTTTGTCCGCAGGATTCTCTAGGCAAGAATACTGGAGTGGGTTGCCATTTCCTCCTCCCTTCCTAACTCTTATATATCCCTAAAATACAGAAAAGGCTGTGGGTTCCCCTGCTACAGTCTGACCATTCCACTCTAAGGATTCTTTTTCACAGTGACATTCCATGGCAATAGTTTGGGCCCAGAAATGGCATCAGGGTAGCCTTATTCTTCCAGTTTAGCAGATACATTAAGTACATGTTGCTAACTTGAGCCTGCCCCCAGGAATGGGAGGAGGCCTTTCCTTTTTGGTGCCATCCCTCATAAAGAAGGGGGAGTTGGAGCCGTCTAGGCCAGTTACTGGGCTTCCCCAGTGGCTCAGCTGGTAAAGCACCTGCCTGCCAATGCAGTAGATACAAGAGACACAGCTTTGATCCCTGGGTGGAAAAGATCTGGAGAAGGAAATAGCAACCCCATCTAGTATTCTTGCCTGGAGAATGGGCAGAAGGGTCTGGTGGGCTACAGTCCAGGCTCGAAGAGTCAGACACTACTAAACATGCACGCAGCCCATAAATAAAGTGTTTCTAGGCCTTTAGGAGTGTGGAACTTCTCAGAAATAGTGAAAGTGAGCAGTGTTCTGTTCTCTATTTGAAAATGCCTGCTGCTGCAAAGGAAATTTCCTATTCTAGTAAACCTAGCTAGTCTGTGCCCTGTGAGGATGCGGCAATTCAAAGTCCAGAGAATATAGACGTCCCTGCAAATACCTGATGTGTATATGTACACATACACACACACTCAGTTTAACAACCAAGGGAACTGCAGAGCAGTCCCCTCACTATCTTACGTACCACGCAGAGGTTCCTGCCGGCTCTGATCACAAGCGTCACCAGGTACTGGAGCCGTGGTGCTTGCTCAAGAGATGCTTATAGGAAGAGCAGTGACTCGGCAAAGGTTGTCAGCTCCTAAAGCTGAGCCAAGGTGACAGCCCTGAAGGAATTTACACTCCAGCCCTACTCCAGGAGGTCTAATGATATGGGAAATTTGGATACCCAGCCATTTCGGTGACCTGGGAGACTGACCACTGCAGTCAGGCCTGAGGGCATGGCTGAAGAATTCATAACTGGTAAGAGTGGTAGGGCTTAGGAAGCTCTTTCCTCCACCTAGACAGTACTCTCTTACCTGTACCTTGGCACACTCACATAATAGCTGTTCGACACATGCTTTTCCATAAGAAAATCAGTTGCTTGTTTACTGTGCGCCTAGCACATCTAAAATCTTCTGATTAAAAAACAAATCGATCTCATTATGAGTGGACTCAGCCTAGCCCTGAGAGAAACAAACAAACAAAAAAAGGCCTATAGAGGAGACTTTAGATCTCATTAATACTGCCTTACCCAACAGTGTGTTGGAAGTCCCACGCCAGCTCATTCCAAGAGCTATAAGGCCCGAGAACACACCAGAAACAGCAGAACCGGTGCCAGAGCAGGAAAATAAAAATAAATTAATTACAACACTTGTGGTATACTGGTACAAAAATACCACAGGGCCAGGTCATATCGTGCTGGGCTTGGTATGACCTTGAGGGGACAGTAGATTTATCCTTCATGGGAGTATCAGTGGCCATTCTTTCTACAGTGACCAGTCTTGCACCCACTACGTGGATGGGGAGAGCCAACGAATCCCTCGTCCTCTGCCTGTTTTCCTGTACACTGTCACGTTCCCTCCTGGGTCATCTTCCCCTTTCACCCTTTACATTAAACAAGGGAACGCTCAATCTTTCAAGGGAATTATACGTTTGAGTTAATGTTGCAGTATATCATTTTCTTGCTGTAAATTATCTTGTGAGAGAGATTTACTGCTATCCCGGGATGTTTGGACTCGGTGCCCCTGTGCATTTGGAAATCAATAAACTATTCCTGGAAATACCATTTGTCTCTCAGAGTTTTGCACAAAGGACCGTGCTAGGTGTAAATATTCACAGTGATCTGCACTCTTAACTGTGATCATGCCGCAGATGATGGTGTTTTGGTTATGAGAGATGGGATGCTCCTTCATCCTGACTTCTCTGGAGTGACTTAGGAGGTCTCTGGGAGTTGCAGAAGGACAGATTTAAAATCATAGTTATTTAAAGAGACGTTTTCTCCTCAAACTGAAACGATCCATGCCTACATTAAATTTTCTGAGCAAAGTAGATTATAAAGTAAAGAATGCTTGGTCCTGAATGATGTTTTCAAATAATGTTAAAGCTTTACGATTTGGATTAGCCCAAGGGGGTGGTAAAACTTTAATCTTTACCATATTTTCTAGGGGAAAAAAAAATTTCATAGAGCAAATTACAGTTAGGCCAGCAAAATCATCTTTGGGCAATCTTAGAAGTACACATTTGATACAACTGATGAAGAGATAGAATTAAGTTATAAATGAAGCAGTTCTCATCCAGTTTGTAATACTAGGAGCCAAGGATGCATTAAAACCAAGAGGCAAAATGTGAAAACTCAAGGTAGTAGATAACTGTATGAATTAGAAAGTACAAGTCCTACCTAAAGGTATTAAAATTCAATTTTTAAAAACCTACCAGCAAGAGCGTTTGTATGAGCCCTGCTCTAAAACAATTTTTTTTAACAGATTTGTCTCCATCAGACCCCTTTAGTTAGCTGGGGGCTGTATGAACTTTGGAGAAATTGTTCCAGTAAGGGTTCTAGAGCAAGTAAGGTCACCCAGTGAGCCAGGCCATCAGACTCTCTGTCTCCTGGAGTAACCATTAGGCCCACTTCCTCCCATCTCTCATAACCTCCCCAGCTGCTGAGGACACTTCTGTCTTGGTGAGATGGGGCTGCCAAGCACTGTGGTACTTGGGAGTCTTGGTGTTTTAACAAACCACAGTGTGTTTGGAGGTTTTCTTCCCTGCTTCCTGGTGCCAGCAACTCAATACCACATCCCACTGCCCCAGCCTTTTCTCATTTTATTGTCTTTCCCTCTGATAGCTACAACTCTTTATTTTGTCTCATTGATCTTTGCTTGGCCAACTTACAGGTGGCCCCATTTCCTTCACACTCATAAAAGAGTGAAATTGCAGCTGGTTTGGACTATCTCCTGGCCTTAATGAGACACCAGAGGTGGGTACACCCGGCCGAAAGTCAGGCTGCCGGTATTAGCAAGAAAAGAAGACGTCACAGAAAAGGAAACAAAGTCAATAACTGGCTGAGCAGAGTATCTGCACTAATTCCTTGTTCAATGTGACAGTCTTGCAGGCTAAATCATTCGTTTTGTTAAATAATAGCTACCATTTAGTGAGCTCTTTTTCTGGACCAGGCACTGTCCTCATTGCTTTTTACATTATCTTATTTAATTCTCATCGCACTGATATTATTCTCTATTTTATTGCTCAGGCATCAGAGAGTTAAAAGCTATGCCCAAGGTCACACCCCAATAAATGAAAAGGTGAGATTTAAACCCAGATCTAGCTGACTTGGGCTTCCCTGGTGGCTCAGATGGTACGGGAGACCTGGGTTCAATCCCTGGGTTGGTAAGATTCCCTGGAGGAGGGCATGGCAACCCACTCCAGAATTCTTGCCTGGAGAATCCCACGGACAGAGGAGTCTGGTGGGCTACAGTCTGTGGAGTCACAAAGAGTCGGACACAACTGAGCGACTAAGCATAGCACAGCAGGAACTGACATAAAACCCCAGCTCTCAATCTCTCCTCTCCTAGCTGCGCTGATTCTACCTTATGCTAGTGAACAACACCACCCATGCACATCCTCCCCACAAACACATGCAGTGTGGCCTTGGGGCAAAGGAATTTGTCCTTTTAGGCCTTGTTTTATAGTTTGTGAAATACAGAGGTACAGTGAGAGAAGGCAGGCTAAAGAGAAGAGTGAAATCCTCTCTGGCCTGAAACTGCACTTCTGGAAGGAGGGAATTACTAGACTTGCTTTATCTCCTTTCTTCCAAGGCCATAAATCATTAAATCACCAGCAGAGGCAAAGCCTTGGCTTCTTGGGCTTTAGTCTTAGAATACCCAAAGTCAGCCATCTCTGGCATCAAGTCTGTCATTTAATTAAACATCTTGAAGGCGTCTCCAACAGCTTGACATCAGGCCAGCTTCATATTCTTGGAAAGGGACTGTAAAAGGAGCTTGTCTGTTTTATAGTTCATTTACTGAGTTGAGCCATCTTGGCCATAGCATACGATTTGCCTTACCAAAATGGTCCACAATCTTCACACCAGTTCAGGGAGTCAGTCACAACTCATTTTCCTAGGGCTCAGCCAGCTTCACCTATCCCTACTTCTTAAACAAAATACACAACACAAAGTGGTCTGACAATGAGTAATTGAGGCAGAACTGGAAAGATCTGAAACCTTGGCTGGACCCATTTGAAAATGACTGAGAACTAAGAAGTGAGTAGACAAGGCTTCTGATGAGTTGAAATAAATAGCATGAAGCAAACACATAAGAGAAAGGCCATCTGTCTCTCCATAAAGCACCTACGCAGAACCTATTTATTCCTGTTTCACACATAATTGTAAATGTTTGCTGTCTGGTTTCCAAGACTACCGCAGATTAAATTTAAGGGCGGGAAACAGATACCTAGCAGAAACTTAAATCAAGAAGGAAAAAGAGCTGACGGCAATACAGAAGACACACAAAAAAAGTTTAAATAGACTGAAGAGTTCAAGAACCACTCCAGGGTGGCATTTAGCGCCAAAAATAGCTCTTTACACATCTCAATTTCTAAACGCTCATATCATAGGACCATATAATTATACTCAAAATGATGACCCTGAAACTAAATTATGCTCAGAAGAAAACAAGAATTTCCATATCAAATTGTAGAAATATTTCTATCACAAATGGTATAAAAGAATGAAACAAATTTCCTTTTTATATATCATAGGACCATATAATTATACTCAAAATGATGACCCTGAAACTAAATTATGCTCAGAAGAAAGCAAGGACTTCCATATCAAATTTTAGAAATATTTCTATCACAAATGGTACAAAAGAATGAAACTAATTTCCTTTTTAGGGGTTAAAGGAATAAACCTGGGACTATCCAGAACATTTAGCTTAACAAAACAAAACATCCCCCTACCCGAGGTTTTATTGTTCCAGGAGCCTCTTGTGATTAGAGAGTTTCTTTTCATAGCTTTGTAAGTGACTTTCATGCTACAGTGCTTTGCATATAGCGGCATGAACAATGGAAGTGCCAAGTTTCCAATGTGATGAGTAAAACTAATAACCAGAATACAGGTCAAATTCTGTTACAACTAATACTGCTACCATAAAAATCACTTAAGCATCCCTGTTATCTCTAACCCCCTGTCAATTGCTCATTTATTTCAAGCAACAGTCATTACAGCAAAATTGGGGTATAATAAAAGGAAACTGGACCCTCTCCACAAGTTGAGTATAATACAATTTAACCTGTAATAACAGAGTCTCACTTGTATTTCTCCAGTTCTTTGCTGCAAGAAGAATAAATCTCATAAAACCAGCCTGGGAAGCTGGTATTTAGTAGTTGTTGCTAGGAAAAGAAAGAATTCAGAAGCAAAGGACACATGGAGCTGTGTGGCAAACTCTCATCAGGGAATTTGGTCTCCAGGGCCACTTTTGACCTTAATCCACGTCAGAGCCATCCACCACAGAGTCGCTTGCTTCTAATAGTGATGTAATGCATATATTAAGCCCTGGAATGGAAACATGATTCATTTCCCATGGGTCACTGAGCACTTTGTGGCAACTCAGCCCTCATCTGATGACCCTAAGATAAAAGAAATTTATAAGCATGGGACTGGAACTATCCCTTCTTCCAAGACGCACTGCTTTCAACACTGCATGATTGTAAAAGCACATGCCATGTTGATTATAGATAGAAATGATCTCAGTTAATCAACTGCATTCCACCTGGTATATGGGCAAGGATTTTTCCCTGCCTATCTAATTTTTGCTTGTAGTAATGATGAGTTTTGCCATTTGCTACTGTTTTTTTTTTTTCTATTTTCTTTTCTTTCATTCATTCTTTTACTTAAGAACTTTTTATGACCACATGGCAACCAGTATTCTGTAACACCCTTAGCAGCAGAAGGGATTAAATCGTAGCTCGTGTCTGAACAATACAGTCAGCAATAGGAAAAGGAGAGGGGAGCTAGAGGGAAATTGTCCACCTTTTCCTGATGATAATGCCTGGCTCAGACCCCAGATTCACATCATACTCTGAAGAAGTTCATAAATTCTGGGCACTGCTCAGTCTGAGGAGGCAGGCAGTTTCCCTGCATACCTCAGGGTGAGATGAATGGTCTGTTGAAGTCATGCCATTACAGGCTACGTTCACCCCTGCCTGCTCTCTCTCCCCAAGCCAGAGAGTAGTTCAACATTTACAAGTCTCAGGCCAGGAGTTCAGGTTATGAGGAGCTTGAATGCTTGGCTCTTGAAAACACTGAGTCCAGGTGTAGTCCTCTGGCTTAAGGGTGGCTGTTTGCTGCCTCACCATTTTTATTAGGACATCTGGAAACTGCAGGTGTTAATTGGAAGGAACTTTTCTGTATTTGGTTTCTCTCCACACGTTCAGGCTTCTAGGACCTTTTGACCCAGTTGTATGCCTATATCCCAGGGTCACACTGAGCCTCTTCCAAGTGGGAAGAACCATGAGAGACAAGTAAGATTGCTCCTTGGTTGGATGGGGCCCCCCCCCCCCCAGGGGTGATGGTGGTGGTGGTGAGAGTTAGCGTGGTGACAATGGGTGGAAATGATGGTAAAGAAACAACTGATAACAATAAAAATGGGTATTTTTCCTCAGCACTTAAACCACTTTCCCATTTGCTAACAGGTGGGTGTGATCTATTTTCCCCAAACTCCTTTTTTCCCTCTGGCCTGTCTGGCCTGAGATACTGGCCTGTCTGATCAAAAAAGGATATTCCTTCTGAGGCTGTACCTAGCCCACTTATGGCCAAACTATACTTGCCTATTCATTTGCTCAAAGCTAGGTTGCCTTTTAAGCCTCTCTCCCCACCTCTGGCATGAGGACAAGACATGCAGAGGAAGAATTAGGTCACCTGGGGGTCCACTCTTGCATCTGGTTAAGTGGTGTAGAGAAGCCAAGATTTCTAGAAGCGTCTGGTCTTTTGCAGTTTCTGAGATGGTGAGAAAATCCATCTGGAGTGTTTATGCCCTTCTTGATAGCCAGGCCATGGGCTTTCTTTCATATTGTGCTCCAGAAGCCAGTCTCCGCCCTCAGAAGAGACAATTGCATGATGACTTACTTCCCAGTAATCACTGGAATGGTCTCACGAGGTCGTGCACAACTGCGGTGTTTCTTCGGGCCTGGCACGCCATCAGATGGCAGACCTGCGGAACACATGAGAGGCTGGCCTGGCTCACGGGGCAGGCAGAGTGAGCCAGAGTTCAGGCTCCCCCTGCCTTTCATCCTCCCGCCCTCCTTCCTCTGCTCCTCCGCCTCTTCTTCCGGCCTCCCCATCTGGAAACTATGAGCCTTATGGATTCCAGGCACCAATTCTCAGATTTCAGATGTTTGGGAAATTTCTTTGCTTGGGTCATTCTTCAAGAGTAAGAGAATTCAATTTGGGAAGAAAAACAGCTGAGACCCTTCCACAGAAGAGAAAATAAATAAGGTGGGGTATGTATCCATCCCCTCACCACTCCAAACCCCCACACAATGTCTGATTTCAGAAGAAATACTGAAATTCCCTCCTGGGAGGGGACAGAATGGAAAAAATAAAGTCTGCACTCATAAAAACATATTTTTCTCCCTCCTAGGGTATAAACAAAACTGGCATCAGATAATAGGATGTAATTGATTTTGTGTGTGGCATCTGTTGAGGAAGAGGAGGGTCTCTGGAGGGTAGAACTAAGAGTGACGGAATGAAGTGAAAAGCAAAATGTAGCCTAAATTGTTAGGGCGAAACTATAACATTAAGAACCACTTAACCCCAGTGTTACAGCTCCAGGATAAAGAACACTGTGTGGTCCTCTGTCCTCAGGAAATGGAATGAGCTTCCTCCTGAGACTTAGTTTTAGAAGCAGACAGACTGGGTTCTAGTACTGGCTCTGTTCTTAAGTAAGTCTGAGGAATTAAATAAGCAGCTGGATCTACCTATAGGGCTTAGACAGTCCCCGACACATCGGAGGGGCTTAACAAGTGGTAGCTCACCACTATGTATTGTGATGACCATCCCTCATCAAAATGGAGCCCGTCCTGGGGCTGTGGATGGAGCCTGTCCTCCTCTTGCTCCACACTGGCTTGTCTCATCAGCCTCTAGCTCCCCTGGGGCTACTTTCCTAGCCCTCTCTACACACCTGCCCAACTACACTTTCATATCTCTACCTCTTTAAAGTTTGTATTGTTTGTTCACCCCTGTACTACCGACTGCCTGACACAAAATAGATGTTCAAAAATATTTGTGGACTGACATCTTGATAGCATTCGTATCCGTAGTTACTCCAGATATTACATCTTGATGCAGAAAACTGGGCAACACCTTTAGCGACATCTACCCCAGCATGAGTGCCCAATGCGCTTGGTGACATCAAAAGGTACCTTCCTTCAGAAGAGGGAAGAGAGTTAGGAAACCTAAGGGCCAGCCCTGCTCTGCCACTAACAAGCTGTGCACCATGTGGCAGGTCAGCTTCCCTCTCTCAATACTCATAAAATGCGGGCTAGAGTCAGCTGGATTGGAGGATCTCTCTGTCTCTTATAGCTCTAACACTGTAAGGTCTTAACAAAACTGCAAGTGACAGTGGGCATGGAAAGATGCTTCCTCTGAGAATCCCAACCCTCCCTCCTGTGTGTATGTGTGGACGTGTCCATGCAGATGTGTGAGCATGGGGTGGAGAGGAGCACCCAAACTGGGGCTGCCCAGGAGAATTAGACTCATGTAGACTTCATGAGAGTGACATTTGCCCAAATGCTTTGGGCGTAATATCCCAGATACCCCCAGATTCCTATATTGAAATCTTAACCCCCAGTGTAATGGTGTTACTCCTTTATGGAGTAATTAGGTCATGAGTGTGAGCTCTCACGTGAGTGTTCAAGGAGAAGTCAGCATTCTGCAGCCCACTGGAGGGTCCTCACCAGGACCTGGCTGGGACCTCAGACTTCAGCCTGCTGAGCTGCGAGAAATGAAGGCATTCCTCTTGAAGAGCCATCCAGTTCATGGTGCGGTGTTACCACAGGCTGAGCAGACTGACACCGGATGTGCATAAGCCATGGCAAACTGCAGGAGTTGAGTAGATGGGCGAGCGGAAGAGTGGGCTAGACGATGCTGAGCGGGCTTCTTTCTTGTGGGACCTCCCAAACCTTTTCATACATTCAGTTGCACTGTGGAACTTCAAGAAAGAGTAGGGTATTCTTTTAAGGCATTCCCTCTAACAATTTTAGGAAGCGCTGATTTAGAGCTGAGCCCAGCTGACCTCATTTAACTGGTGAAAAAACTGAGGCCTAAAGAGATGAAATGATTTGCCTAAGGTCATCTGGCTGTTGGGAAACCTAAGCTTCTGCCTTGCTTTAGCCACACTCTCCCAGACGAGAAAGTCTATTTATTGGCCCAAGAGTCCACATTAGAACATTCTAGGAGACACCCCAAGAGTCCTTCTTTGATACCGAAGAGAAGCACTGCATAGGCTGAGGTTCTTAGTCTCGGTCCGGAGCAGACATTAGCATTCAGCCTTCTGCGAGCTTCCTTGTCAGAGTGGCACCAGCTGGAACCAAGCTATGTTTCTTGCTAGCTCTCCCTACATATTTATAGTTCTCTCTCTCTCTGGTTCTCTCTCTTCCCTACACTTGGGCTCTCTTTTCCAGGCTGCCTTCTGGGGTTACTGTTGGGACAAGTAAAAGCCACACCGGCCACTAAATTGAGACCACTATGAGAAACGCTGGGCTGGAAGAAGCACAAGCTGGAATCAAGATTGCCGGGAGAAATATCAATCACCTCAGATATGCAGATGACACCACCCTTATGGCAGAAAGTGAAGAGGAACTAAAAAGCCTCTTGATGAAAGTGAAAGAGGAAAGTGAAAAAGTTGGCTTAAAGCTCAACATTCAGAAAACGAAGATCATGGCATCCGGTCCCATCACTTCATGGGAAATAGATGGGGAAACAATGGAAACAGTGTCAGACTTTATTTTTTTGGGCTCCAAAATCACTGCAGATGGTGATTGCAGCCATGAAATTAAAAGACGCTTACTCCTTGGAAGAAAGGTTATGACCAACCTAGATAGCATATTGAAAAGCAGAGACATTACTTTGCCAACAAAGGTCCGTCTAGTCAAGGCTATGGCTTTTCCAGTGGTCATGTATGGATGTGAGAGTTGGACTGTGAAGAAGGCCGAGAGCCGAAGAATTGATGCTTTTGAACTGTGGTGTTGGAGAAGACTCTTGAAAGTCCCTTGGACTGCAAGGAGATCCAACCAGTCCATTCTGAAGGAGATCAGTCCTGGGTGTTCTTTGGAAGGAATGATGCTAAAGCTGAAGCTCCAGTACTTTGGCCACCTCATGTGAAGAGTTGACTCATTGGAAAAGACTCTGATGCTGGGAGGGATTGGGGGCAAGAGGAGAAGGGGACGACAGAGGATGAGATGGCTGGATGGCATCACCAACTCGATGGATGTGAGTCTAAGTGAACTCCGGGAGTTGGTGATGGACAGGGAGGCCTGGCGTGCTGCGATTCATGGGGTCGCAAAGAGTAGGACACGACTGAGCGACTGAACTGAACTGAACTGAACTGTAACAGTATAGCAAGCATCAGGGCGAAGGTGTTCAGTAAGCCTTGTGGATAGGTCAGCCCTTTTGTTCCCAGCTTAACAGTTACTTCCATTTCCAGCACTGGGAAATTAAGGTCACTAAAGAAAGGCATTTGTGTCTGGCCTCTAACAGAGTTGACTATGGACCATTCTCAAATGCCTTCCTTGACACTTTAGCCTTGAACCTTCAAATGCATTTGTGGGGGCATCAGTGTGGCAGGCAGCAGCACAGGAATGGGAGATGTCAGTGAATATGTGTGTGTGTTGTGTGTGTGTGTGTGTGTGCATGCGTGTGCGTGCATGCAACACTGGAGGAAAATGCGAGCACATTGGGAAGAATACTCACTTGGCAGCCCTCCAAATTGCCATTCTTCAGGTATGAGGTCAACATGTACTTAGAGGAAAGGGTGGCGGGCACCTTTCTCTGAGTGTGGTGCACAGGCAGTTGAGGCAGTTCCCACTTGCATTCCACACACTCATAGAGACAAAAACCCTGACTCCCCTTTTTAGAAAAGACCATCTGTTGTTATTCCAAATTACTCTTTGGGGTCTCGTCCCACCCACTTCCAAATGGCTGTTAGAGCATCCCTTGCAGTTCCACACAAGTATGTCCCTGAATGGACTTCTTGAAAGTATGGTTTTCTACCTCATTACAGTTTTAGTGACACTTTGACACCGGCGCTCACCCCTAACCCAGTGGACATGAGTCATGTACACATGTGTGTGTGTCGTCTGGCTGATGGTTTAGTGATGACCTTTCCTTAGACAGAAAGCATGCGGGACACTCCCCATGTGGTCACAGGCTGTCTCCTAATAGGGTTCATGCCCTTCCAAGTAAAGAGACACAGGGTGGTATTTTCTTAGATGAATATTAGATCCACTGGAATGTAACGAGGGCACTGCTCAACAATAAGGAATAAATATCTCCACTTGCTGGAGCAGCTGTCTTTCCTAAGCCACCTCCTTCTCACCACTTTCCTTAGCTGCTTCTGACCCTTTCTCTCCCAGGGACAAAGGTACATCACCAGAGGAGCTCATGGACACAAACATGCCTGGAAAACGCAATTGCCTGAGTGGTCCCCAATGCTAATTGTGATGTTGTGCGTCTTTCAAGGAGTTGGTTCCTAGGAATGCACATCGCCTATGGCCTTGAACCAGATTTACCACTATCTCATTTCAGGGTCTTTTAGCCTGACAGGACAGAACAACAAGACAGCCAGGGAACTGAGCGGGAAAAATCACTTCGATTGTTTTGCAGAGATTAAATGAAACAACTACTCGGGTCAATTGGATTATGCATTTTAAAAAAGAGGTTTTGTAGGCACAGCTGGAATGAAATCCTCGTGTGACCTTGAGCTTAGAGTCCTTGTACTAACACCAAACCCAAAGATTTGCTGATGCGTCCAATAATATGCTTTCAGTTGGATTCCTTTCCCTGCCGTGGTGGCCAAGTTCACTGTACCTTTTACCCAAACTCTCTCTTTCTAAAATAAAGATAGGTTCTTTTTTGAGTGAAATAATAAATCAGAATGCCTGGGCTGGGTCTCACATTTATAAGTCACTTATACAAGTAACTTACAGGCCTTGTGCCTCTATTTCCTCACCTCTAAAATGGGGATAATAATAGAACCTACCTTTCTGGGTTGATGAGATGACCAATAAAAATATACATGGAAAGTGTTTACTATAGTGCCTGGCACAGAGTAATTCCTCAAGAAACAAGGTAGTTGTGATTAATATTAGCATTATTATAATAAATTGATTGATGAAGGATAACAAAGACTTGGGGAGGAAGAGGGCTTGGAAAGGAAATTCGGCTATATTCAATCCTATGTCTAGAAATCTAACTGAAAGAAATATGACATGTTACAGTTTTTTTTTTTTTTGGCATGAGAGTGTCCAAGTAGCATTGTATTTAATGGCAAATGTCTGGCAATGACCTAAGTATCCATCAACAGAAGACTAGCTAACTATTTTAGAATTCTTCCATGTAGAACAGGGGTCCCCAACCTCCAGGGTCTAATGCCTGATGATCTGAGGTGGAGCTGATGTAGAGTGCCCAATAAATATAATGCACTGGAATCATCCCCAAACTATCCTCCCAGCCCTGGTTTGTGGGAAAACTGTCTTCCACAAAACCAGTCCCTAGTGGGGACCGCTGATGTAGAGGACTACCCTACAGAAAATTGAGGTGGGTTTCTCACCGCCTGCTTAGCTCAGCCAACAATTCTTTTGAAAATCACCGAGACCTCTGTATTTAGACTGGCAATCATAGATTTCCTTCCTGCAATCACAGGATATTCTCTGAGATGCTAATGAGATGAATTCGTTTTAGTGGGAAGAATGGATTTGCATCACTCAAGCCAAACTGAACACTGAGGAGGAAGGGATTAATGGGCTTGGCTGAAGGATGCCCAGGTTCCTAGTGCAATCCCGTCTTCTTCCTGTGACCTTCAAGTCACTGGGGTCGCTAGGGCAAAGGAAGTGAGTTAAGGACCTGACTTCTGGTCATTGGAAATGCTCCTCAGAGCTCCCTACCATGAGAGGAAGAAAAATTCATCTCTTTGGCCACTAAAACAGAGAAAGTGAAATGACTTTCCCCGTCCCTTGTGGCTCGGAAATCCCAATCCCTTGGTCTTCTCCCTGGGGTTTACCTATTCCCTGTAGCCAGAAACACTAGCTTGTGGCTTGAGCCAGGCACGATTCAGCCACCTGGCCACTTTCCAGCCTTTGCTCCTCCAAAGTAAATCCTCATTCCTGCTGTGTCTCGTTTCTACCAGCCAGGAGCACTAATCAACAGCCTCTTCCTCAAAACAAGATCCATCACTCTTCATCCGAGGTTTTTGTTTGTGTTTTTTCTCTATCCCTGGGTTACCCTGTACATCCTCTCCCCGGACCCCATTTTCCTTGCAGGCAGGCTCCATTTTATCTCAATTTCATGAAGAAGAGGAGAGAGCAGGGAAGCCCCTTTCGGGCAGTCAATACCTGTAAACTCTACCTCCTATTATAATGGCCCCATTAAATATATCCTTGAGCACTCCAATTTGACCTTGACCCTTTAGAGTTCTTCCTCCTTGCCTTGTAGAGGCAAAGTGAAAAAGCTGGAGAGAAGACCTCTGCCCCCTTTAGAAGTTAAGAGCATGCAACAATGAGCTTGAAAGCATATTGAAAAAACAACTGCTATAATAAGTGCCGTTAGCTATAACGTGAACAGGCTGGAGGGACAGGCAGATTCCAGCCTCAAATTGCCCTGAATGGAGAGGATTATCCCTAGCTGCCTCTTAAGAGCTATTGTAAGTAAAGTCTGACCTTTCCTCTAGCTCCCATTTTGACACAGTTTTTGAAGAATATCGACACCTACATGTGAAGTGAGACAAGACTGAATCCTTGGCATCTCGAGTCTCCTGTCCCTGTAGCCAGTTTCCTCACTAATATGAACTGGAGGTTGTGTTTTCCCATGTAGTGCCAGACTCGGCCAGCAGGGGTCTGACATTAGTTGCTTTTAAGCCACAGTGACTGACTAATCTCTATGGCTATGTGCACAGGAAGTGAGGAGCTCAGGAGCCATGGTTTGAGATAGCACAACTCACAGGTATAAATAGTGCATCCATTTCTGTAGTAAGACTACAAACACTTCAGCCCACATGGCATCGATTTTCCTTATCTACAAGGAAGTGCTGGGCTTAATCCTGTTTTCATGTTTACACAGAAAATACATTCTATAAGGGAGTTACCTTAATCCAGGAGCTTGGATCTTCCAGATTTCTGTCTGAAACAGTTTATCAATTACTGTTCTGTCCCTAAAGAAGATGCCACGAGATCCAAAAGTGATGTTAATTAAAAAAAAAAGTCAGTGTCTAAAAAAGCAAAATAAATGTCTTATAGATGCTACTGTAAAGAAGAGCATGAGTTTAGCACTTACGGATCTTTTTTAAGATTGGTGTTTCAAACAATGAGTCTTTACATTTTCCTTGAATACATTTTTATTGTGTATGATTATTAGGTACAATTATTATTAATTACCTGAGGAAAGTATTGTGCCTTCCAATTTTCAAAGCCCTTTCACACATTACTCATCTGGTCCTTCATTGAAAGAAAGAAATTGTTAGTCTCATTTCATAGCCAATGAAATTGAGACTCAGAAAGGTAAAGAGAGTTGCCTGAAATCACACAGCTAGTGGCGGCAGAGTGGACAAGTTTCCATCCCAATGCAGCAATGAAAGTCCATGTATATTAACAGACTTTACCAAGTGCAAACAATTCTATAATGTAACCCTATAATGAATTATATCAATGCTTTTTTGCATCAATTAACCTAATTTCACTTATTAGTGTCTATTTATATCTTGTTGCTATGCTGGAGAGTAATAATACTCTAATTTCCTTAAATTATGGAATGCATGCTTTTCATTAAGTTGCACATTCCTTGCCTTCTCATGGCCCTGTTCTACGTTCTGCTCTTTGATGAGATGGCAGGAAGTGGGGAGAAGCCAGCCTCCCAGGATTCACAAATTCTGTCTTCAACAGGCTGCCTCTGCCAGAGAGAGAAGACATCCTCAAAACAATCTGAAGAGTTAGGTACTGGTATTTTTCCAGATGAGGAAAAAGGCAGAGAGAGACCTTTATGTGCTGGAGCTAAGATTTGTATCCAGGGAGCTGGACCCTGTGGACCCAACGCAGAAACCTCCAGGCGGCACAAGGGGGTTACAGGAAGGACTCTTAAAATGTCCCGCGAGACACCGGGAGCTTCTCAGTGCAAAATGAAAAGAGGCATGCAGCTATGCCTTGGATGAGAGATATGTTAACAGATTTTTTTTAAATCAGGAAATACAGATTCAAAGGAAGTTTACAACATGATTTTGATGCTAAACATTCTGAGCTGTTCAGGTTCTCTTAGCATCTCACTTCACTTTCTCCTCTCCCTTTTAATTAGAGGTTTAATGACCCCATGCACAGTTAAGGAAAGACCCCTGAAGCCCAGTTATCTGTGACCTCCTCAACCTGAGAACCTACTGTGTGTGGAGGATTTTGCAGTGTCTCTGAAATGAGTGTTTCAGATAGTCTACCTTCCCAGGGCTGGGAATATGCCCCGCCTCCTAGCTCCAGGGATAGGGTCTGATTGGTCTAAAGGAAGTCCCTTTGTCAGTGAGTGGTTCAGAATGAGATGTGACCTGCTGGGGTTTCTGGGAGATTTCCTCAGAGTTGGGAGAGCCATTAGAAGGTTCCAAGGCATTACCTCTCCTCTCTCCCCATTTGGTGTGTGAATTGACTTATTAATATTTTTACTTGTAATTGTCATTATTAATTAATATCATTAAATTAACATTATTAATTAATAAATGGGAACTTCCTTTAAAATGGAGTCAGGGGACATCTCTAGCAGTCCCCTGGTTAAGACTCCACTTTTTTGCTGCAGAGGGCATGGGTTTGATCTCTGGTTGGGGAACTAAGATCCCACGTGCAGCAAAGCAGCACAGCCAAAGTTTTAAAATGGAGTCAGGAGGCCAGAGAGGGTGCTCTCATGCCCTGCTACTCAAGGTCAACTGCATGACCCATAGGAAGAAGCATAAACTTGCACTCCCAATAGGAAGTGCAACTACTGGACTTTCCCCAGGGAAGACTTTCTTCTTGCTCAGCCAACAACCCAGCCAATGAGAAATGCAATATTGAACTTCTACTTTTCCTGAACTTTAATTTTTTTCCAATGAACTTTCCTTCACAACAGCCCCTCCTAGTCCCCTGCTTTTTCCTATAAGAGAAGGCTCCCTTCCTTTGTTCGCCAGACATGCCTATGTTTCACCATAGATTGCATGTCCTGAATTGCAATTCTTTGCAAAATTTTCATGGTAAAATAACTTGCTATTTTAATAGTTTTAGGGAAACAGGTGCCTGGATGTGACTCGGGCTCCTGAGGAGGGAGCCAATCTGGGAAGGCAAAGCAGAAGGCAAGGCAACTTGGAACAAACTTGTTAGGACCTGTGCCTAAGATGCTTTAAATGACTTAAGGTTCTAACTCTCACAGCAGCCCCACTAGGGAAACCTGGTGAAGGCCTTTCTGAAAATAAGAAAATTAAAGCCAGGGAGATACACAGAGGTGCCCTAAAATGAGTGAATGACAGAGCTGGAGTTGAACCCAACATGGATCTGCCTGCCTCCAAAGCCTGGGCTGCCCTTCATCACACAGACTGCCACTCATCTAGAAGGGGAGGAAGCTACAGCACCATCTTTCTGTGCTTGCCAAACCAGGGACTCCCTAGTCCAGGCCTCCCTCCTTCCTTCATCCCCATGCTTTTAGGGCAATTTCTATGCTCAAAATGACCTTAGCCCTTCTCTCCCACGAAAGAAAATCTTCCCATCCTCTAATCTGACCTTAAAACAGATTACATCTCCTCCAGCCCTTACCAAGCTCTCTCTCAGCTGAACTTCTGACCTTGTCCTCTGTGCCCTCTGTTTGGCAGTTCCCCAAGTTTGTATCATTCTTTGGGTTCTGATTTATCAACATTTAACTCTTGATGACATCATGGGATACTTCTTTCCTGCTGTGTTCTCTTATCTCATGTGTTCTGTGAGCCAGAACAGTTTTCAGGCTTTCCAAGAAAGTGAAAGTGAAGTAAAAGTCTTAGTCGCTCAGTCATATTCCACTCTTTGCAACCCCATGGACTGTAGCCCACCAGGCTCCTCTGTTTATGCAATTTTCCAGGCAAGAATACAAGAGTGGGTTGCCATTCCCTTCTCCAGGGGATCTTTCTGACCTAGGGATTGAACCTGGGTCTCCTGCATTGCAGGTGAATTCTTTACCATATTGTTTTCCATCCTCTGGGATCTTTGCTCAGGACACTGCCCCCTACTTGGAATGCTCTCCCTTTCCTCATCTCTGCTGCTGCTGCTAAGTCGCTTCAGTCGTGTCTGGCTCTGTGCAACCCCATAAACGGCAGCCCACCCGGCTCCCCAATCCCTGGGATTCTCCAGGCAAGAATACTGGAGTGGGTTGCCATTTCCTTCTCCAATGCATGAAAGTGAAAAGTCAAAGCAAAGTGGCTCAGTCATGTCTGACTCTTAGCGACCCCATGGACTGTAGCCTACCAGGCTCCTCCGTCCATGGGATTTTCCAGGCAAAAGTACTGGAGTGGGGTGCCATTGCCTTCTCTGTACAACAGTTACATACACATGCAAAAATTATCTAGATCTTAGGACTTCCCTGGTGGTTCAGTGGTTGGGAATCTACTTTCCTCATCTCTACTTAGTAGTAAATTAATTTTTGTGTCTCATCTCCTTTAATGACCTGGGGACTTGTGAAGGAAAGATCCTAGTCAATTTCAAGGAAAGATCCTAGTCAGTTTCATCTTTCTTTATATCCTCACAGCACTGAGCACAAGTCCTGGTTCACAGGAGACATTCAATAAATGTTCGTGAAATGACTAAAAGAATCACTTTTACTCAGATACGAGAAGACTGCACCTAAACATATATTTTCAGGACCTAGGAAAATTCTCTTCTTTGAAATGGATCTCCCAAGAAGGTAGTATTTTACAGCCAGTGGAGTCTTATTCTTTTTAAAGCTATGTAAATAACTATTGGTTTCTCTACTGTATTTTAAATAACACTAATTTTGGTGCTTGCCCATAGGCAGTGCTGTAAAGTCTAGCTTTCTTTTTTTACAGTCAGTAACACTGATAAATTAAACCCAGAGCACACACATGTGTGCTAACACCATTTGCTGATCTCCAAAATGTTCAGACAAGGCTCAGGCAGCCTCCACCTCCTGCACATTCTGAGCAAAATTCAGCCGAAGACTGTCTGGGTTTGTTGGGAATGGGGGAGCTTCTGTTGGTTAACTGAAATCCACAGACACCTCCAAGACCTTGTTGCACTTAACAGTGTTGACCTTCTTTCCTGACCAGGTGTTAATAAGTAGGAAATAGAAGATACTGAAGTTTGGCTCACTTTCTTCTGCCTTAACTCCAGCCAACCAATAGTGGAAACTCAAGAATACTCAAAAAGGCACAGGAAGATTTAACAAAAGCTCCTCACCACCTACTTCCCACCACTGCCAGCTCCTGACTCACAATAATCTTCTGAAATGATTTGCTATCTTAAGAAAGTCCTCCTGGAGAAACTGTGTTGCCTGATGGTAAACGTACAGACACTGGCAGCAAGCAGACTTGAGGTCAAGTGCACTTTCAGCAGGGTGGGGGGAGAGGGGGACGGTGCTGCTATGATCTGCTTGTGTCCTCCCTGCAAAATTCATATGTTGAAATCCTAACCCTGAAGGTGATAGCAGTGGCAGGTGGGGGCTTTGGGAAGTGATTTGATCATGAGACTAGAGCCCTTGTGATTTGGGATAGTACTCATATGAAAGAGGTCCCACTTATCTCCCTCACCCCTTCCATCATGTGAGAATATCATGAGATGCCTGTGACCCAGAAGAGGGCCCTCCTCCCATCGTGCTGGCACCCTGACCTCTGATGTCCAGCCTCCAGAATTGTAAGCAACACACATCTGCTGGTTATAAGCTTCCCACTCTATGCTATTTTGCTATAGCAGCTTGCTATAGCCCTCCCAAGGGCCCGACTGAAATTTAAATGGAAAGATGCTCCATAAACAGTAGCTTTTAGGGTCTGCAGAGACTCAGGCCATCTTCCTACTGGAATCTCATGTTGCCAACAGACTGGGTATGGAGCCACCCTCTCGCCTCTCTCCAGCCCCTCTCTAAAACAAAAAAGCAACACAGAGAACTGGTCCATGCATTTGAGGCTATTTCTTTTCCTTCTCTAGGTGTTCATTGCCAGCCACGCTGCACACGCCCCAGTGGCTCTCACTCACTTGCTGCCCTGCAGAGGCATGTGTCCTTTGGAGACAGCTGGTGAGGATTTGAGTTCCAGCTCCATCTGCAATGTCCAATCTTTCCAGCTTGCCTTGAACTGTCCCAGTTTTAGCACTGAAAGTGCCACATCCCAGGGAACCTTTCAAGCCCAGGCAAAGCAGGACATTTGGTCATCCTCACTCGACTCCTTAGTGGGCAATGGTTCTGACTAACCATACCTCTCCATACCTCCATTTTGCAACCATCCTTGGTGATTGGACAGCAGAAAGTGAGTTCCTGGAGCATCATGTCCCAGAAACTCAATCAGCTCTCAGGGTCCCTCTAACCCTGAGCTCACACAAAGGCAGAGCTGCCCTTGAGAATCTATGAAGTGCCTGGTCTCAGGGTCACCTCTTTCCTTCTAGGGTGAGGGAGCTTTGACATGACCACATTAGGCTGAGTGCTCCACTGACACCCTCCCCCATGTTTCTGAGTCCCCCCTTGAAATCTTGACTCTCCCCAAGCCAAAATAAACCCAAGGACAAAGGAGGCCAGTGGGGTTGAAGGAAATGGGAGGATTTCTTCCCAGGATGCCAGCTGTAGGTTAGAGGTGAGGAGAAGGTGAACAGAAATGGGGCAGCTGCTTCTCATTAATGAGAGCAGAGCCATTGTGTGCCCCAGGAACACATCAACCACGCTAATAAACTTGGAAATCAATCCTTGTTGCTGTGCAGGAGGTTGGACCGGGTTAGCCCGCAGCCCAGGCTTTACAACTGGACGCCCTACAGGGAACCTTCAGTTTGTCTTCCAGGTTGACGTTAACATAGGAGGAGCAGCCACCATGAGGCTGGCTGTGCCAAGTACCTCCTCCCAGGGCGGCTTTCTGCTTCTATTGCTCAGCACTTTATTGGTTGCTCAGGGCTTAGAATTTTGAAACAACTCTTCAAGGTAGACGGTATCAATATCTCCATTTTCCAGTGGAAAAATATAATCTAGGACTAGGAAGTCAAAGGACTTTTTACAGTGTTGCACAGCTAGTAGAAAGGTAGTGATGAAGAGCGGTGGTCTTCTTTAGGACTTACCTGGTGGTCCAGTGGTTGGGAATTTGCCTGCCAATGCTGCAGACATGGGCTTGATCCCTGGTCAGAGAAGATTCCACATGCCATAAGGCAATGAGGCCCAGGCCCCATAACCAATGAGCCCGTGTGATACGATGAAGACTCAGTGCAGCCAAAAATAAGTAATTTTTTATTAAAAAAAAGAGCAGTGATGTTAAAACTTTTTGTATCTCAGAGCCGTAACAGGAAAATGAATTCTGAGCAAATACCCCAATGTATATGCATAATTTGTTTATAAAATATAGCCATGACTACTATTCTATTAATTACATTATAAAACATGAAAATAAATGGTAAAATGAACGAGATCATATTTATTAACAGAAGGTCCAGTATTTGCTTCTCTCACCCCAGTAGGTGATCTTGTACCATTGCTGAAGTGGGCACTTTGGAGACATAAGCCCAAATGCCTATCAGAGCCAGGCAGGCAACATAAGTAAGTAAAGTGGACTGAATGTAAGAGAATCAATGGTATAGACAGTTGAGAAATAGCAACTGATTGTCAGCCTCAGTGTTGGATCAATAGGGAGTGGTGGGGACTGTGAATAGGGAGTGGTGGGGACTGTGGCAACAATGAGAACAAATTCTTCATTTGAAGGAGTCAGCTGTCCCTCAGTTTCAGTCAAGTTGCTATATGTGGACCCAGGTTTTCCAACCTTCCAACATGTCAGTAGAAGTCAAAAATTCAGGTTTTTATGTGAAATTACACAATTTTAAGATATTAGATACTGGTTTTATTTTTTTTTTTTACAAAAATCTTGGGATGCAAGTGGGTCAAAAATCAGGTTGTAGCCCTCCAAAGGTCAACCAGTGGAGTAAAGGGATGAGCATGGCCTTTGCATCCAGTCTTGATTCTACCATTAACAGGTAATTTAAACACTCTGTGCTTTTGTTTGGGGGCCAGTAAGGGGGAATAACAATTTATTTTTATTATTTGTGGGTTTGCTAGGATGAGTGTGAAGCACTTACGTGTCTGGCACATAACACAGTCTCAGTGGTTTGTGCCTCCAGTCATTAGTGGGGGCCTCCTAGATCTCAGCCCTGCTGGCCACTGACCTAGTTCTCCTGCCACTCTAGAGAGGCTTAACTCGAAAACCCCCTCCCTGGCATCCAATTTCCAATCCTACACTTGGCAGAATTTATTCTCCTGTTCAGAAAGGCAGTTCTTTCCCACTCTGGTCCCTTTGTCCCCAAGAAGAATCCAGAGGGCAAAGCAACGAGCAGGCTTTCTCCCCAGCAGGCTGGAGTGGGAAGCAGCGTGGAACAAGTCACACTCACTGGAATGAGAGTCACAGGACCTGAGCTCTAGTCCTGGCTTGGCCACTGATGAGCTGTGTGTGCTTAAGATGGACTGAACTACTCTGAGCCTCTGTTCTACCATTTAGAAGTGGACACAGCAATATTGAACCTCAAAGAGTAATCATGCAAATGTAACATTAATACATTGTGCTGGATTTTCTCCACCTAGCTCACCCCAGATCCCGTCTCCACCCTTCTCCTCCCTGCTTTGTGCCCCAGGGCATACTGCATCAACAGGGCCCCGCGGTGGCCCCCAGGAGGGTTCAGGGATGGGATACGCCAAGAGGTGAGCAGTAGATGGAAGGTGAGAGAGGCAGGGTGTGTGTGTCCCCAGCTCCCTGAGCCAGGACCCCAGTCTACAGCCATAGACAGTGGCGCTGCTCCTCTACGTCAGGCTGCAGCTCCTCCCAGACAGTCCAGGCTGACAGCTCCAGCTCCAGCCATATCTCTCATCTTCTTTTGGAATCCACTTCTACTTCCTCCCCTTCCTCTGTCAGGAGGGTGGTAACAGCTCTCCAGCATCACCAGGCCCAAGGGAGTTCACCACCTGCAGTTGGCTTCCTATACCCTGGCCCACACCTTTGTAAGAGGATTTTCATTATGCCCTCCTGAACTACCCTGGTCATGCCATCTTTTCTGCCAAGATCCTGACCGTTACACATACATAGCACATGGGATATTCTTTTTTTTTTTTTTTTTTTACCTTGGAGCCTTGGATGTAGAAGTCACTTAGTGTTGCTGGAATTAATTTGAAATCATAAGCTTTTCTGCTTTACCCTCAGGCTGCCAGAAAATCCAATTATCCTGATCCCTCATTCCCTGAGTGCCCCAGCCCACTGAAATCCATCCTCATTGATGGACAATTCATTCATTCACAAATGTTTGTCAGGCAGCTACGAAGTACCAGGCCTTGGATTAGGTCCTAAAGCTCTAGGTGAGATCAAGCAAAAATATCCTTGTCTTTTGGAATTTCTAGTCCCATGCCATTAAGTGAGAACTGTTACCAGGAGAACAACCTTTCTGCAGGCTACCAGATACCAGCTGATTGGCCAGAGCTCCTTGTGGCTGACCCAATAATGCCCTTTCCATACTATATGAATTTGTAGTAAGTGTTTGCAGCTGACACCATGAGTTGCCTGATCCAATTCCCATTCAGAATCTTAGTCACCATCCAGCTCAGTTCTGGCTAATAAGACGTAAGTATAAACCATCAGGAGGCTCCCGAGGAAGAATTTGCTTCCCTTATAAAAAGGAACAGACTCCATTGGTATAAATATTTTTTTCTCTTTTTGCCTTTTCCCTCTGCCAGCTTAGAACAAAGATGTGATGTCTGGAGGTACAGTGACCACCTTGGCACCATGAGACAACCAGCTTACCCTCTAAGGGCAGCAGAGCAGAGAGACTGAAAAGAACTTAATAGTATGATGTCATTCAGCTGCCACCTCAGTTCAGACTGCTTGACTCTGAATTTGTAAAAGACAGATAACTCCCTGTTTGCTTAAGACACAGGTAGTTAGGCATATTACATATATTCAAGAGAGTTCATATCTGGAGGAAAGCCTCAAGATTGTCTGATCCAACTTCTCCCCTTATATATGAGGAAACTGAGGAACAGTGAGAGGTGAAATGTGCCCCAAATGACACAGTCCAACTAGCATTCAGGTTCTCCAGCTCGTCCTAGTCCACACTCACAAGCTCCTACAACCTGTGCAAAGATTTGTGAACTTAACTGTATCGCCACTGTTTCCCTAGTTTACAGGCTCCTTGAAAACAGAGTTCATCTCGTTCAGTCCTGCCTGGCCTCCTTAAACAAGAAACTGACAGATTCACGAGCAATAATACACACTTCATATTTTAAGGCATTGAGTTGTTACACAGCAAGAGCTAACCAAATACCATATTTCAGTTCTGATCAGTCGCTCAGTTGTGTCCGAATCTTTGCAACCCCATGAATCGCAGCACGAAAGGCCTCCTTGTCCATCACCAACTCCCAGAGTTCATTCAAATTCATGTCCATCGAGTCTGTGATGCCATCTAGCAATCTGATCCTCTGTCGTCCCCTTCTCCTCCTGCCCCCAATTCGTCCCAGCATCAGGGTCCTTTCCAATGAGTCAACTCTTCCCATGAGGTGGCCAAAGTATTGGAATTTCAGCTTTAGCATTAGTCCTTCCAAAGAACACCCAGGACTGATCTCCTTTAGAATGGACTGGTTGGATCTCCTTGCAGTCCAAGGGACTCTCAAGAGTCTTCTCCAACACCACAGTTCAAAAGCATCAGTTCTTTGGTGCTCAGCTTTCTTCACAGTCCAACTCTCACATACATACATGACCACAGGAAAAACCATAGCTTTGACTAGATGGACCTTTGTTGGCAAAGTAATGTCTCTGCTTTTGAATATGCTATCTAGGCTGGTCATAACTTTCCTTCCAAGGAGCATGCATCTTTTAATTTCATGGCTGCAGTCACCATCTGCAGTGATTTTGGAGCCCAAAAAAATAAAGTCTGACACTGTTTCCACTGTTTCCCCATCTATTTCCCATGAAGTGATGGGACCAGATGCCATGATCTTCGTTTTCTGAATGTTGAGCTTTAAGCCAACTTTTTCACTCTCCTCTTTCACTTTCATCAAGAGGCTCTTTAGTTCCTCTTCACTTTCTGCCATAAGGGTCGTGTCATCTGCATATCTGCGGTTATTGGTATTTCCCCTGTCAATCTTGATTCCAGCTTATGCTTCTTCCAGCCCAGCATTTCTCATGATGTACTCTGCATAGAAGTTAAATAAGCAGGGTGACAATATACAGCCTTGACGTACTCCTTTTCCTATTTGGAACCAGTCTGTTATTCCATGTCCATTTCTAACTGTTGCTTCCTGACCTGCGTACAGATTTCTCAAGAGGCAGGTCAGGTGGTCTGGTATTCCCATCTCTTTCAGAATTTTCCACAGTTTATTTTGATCCACACAGTCAAAGGCTTTGGCATAGTCAATAAAGCAGAAATAGATGTTTTTCTGGAATTCTCTTGCTTTTTCCATGATCCAGTGGATGTTGGCAATTTGATCTCTGGTTCCTCTGCCTTTTCTAAAACCAGCTTGAACATCTGAAAGTTCATGGTTCACAAATTGCTGAAGCCTGGCTTGGAGAATTTTGAGCATTACTTTACTAGCGTGTGAGTTGAGTGCAATTGTGCGGTAGTTTGAACATTCTTTGGCATTGCCTTTCTTTGGGATTGGAATGAAAACTGACCTTTTCCAGTCCTGGGGCCACTGCTGAGTTTTCCAAATTTGCTGGCATATTGAGTGCAGCACTTTCACAGCATCATCTTCCAGGATTTGCAATAGCTCAACTGGAATTCCATCACCTCTACTAGCTTTGTTCGTATTGATGCTTTCTAAGGCCCACTTGACTTCACATTCCAGGATATCTGGCTCTAGGCGAGTGATCACACCATCATCATGTTTATCTTGGTTGTGAAGATCTTTTTGTACAGTCTTCCCTGGTGGCTCAGATGGTAAAGCGTCTGCCTGCAATGCGGGAGACCTGGGTTCGATCCCTGGGTTGGAAAGATCTCCTGGAGAAGAAAATGACAACCCACTCTAGTACTCTTGCCTGGAAAATCCCACGGACAGAGGAGCCTGGTAGGCTACAGTCCATGGGGTCGCAAAGAGTCGGACACTACTGAGTGACTTCACTTTCACTTTTCACTTTCTGTTGCATTCTTGCCACCTCTTCTTAATATTTTCTGCTTCTGTTAGGTCCATACCATTTCTGTCTTTTATCGAGCCCATCTTTGCATGAAATGTTCCCTTGGTATCTCTAATTTTCTTGAAGAGATCTCTAGTCTTTCCCATTCTGTTCTTTTCCTCTATTTCTTTACATTGATCGCTGAAGGCTTTCTTCTCTCTCCTTGTTATTCTTTGGAACTCTGCATTCAGATGCTTATATCTTTCCTTTTCTCCTTTGCTTTTTGCTTCTCTTCTTTTCACAGCTATTTGTAAGGCCCCCTCAGACAGCCATTTTGCTTTTTTGCATTTCTCTTTCTTGGGGATGGTCTTGATCCCTGTCTCCTGTACAATGTCACGAACCTCTGTCCGTAGTTCATCAGGCACTCTGTCTATCAGATCTAGTCCCTTAAATCTATTTCTCACTTCTACTGTATAACTATAAGGGATTTGATTTAGGTCATACCTAAATGGTCTAGTGGTTTTCCCTACTTTCTTCAATTTAAATCTGAATTTGGCAATAAGGAGTTCATGATGTGAGCCACAGTCAGCTCCCGGTCTTGTTTTTGCTGACTGTATAGAGCTTCTCCATCTTTGGCTGCAAAGAATATAATCAATTTGATTTCAGTGTTGACTATCTGTTGATGTCTATGTGTAGAGTCTTCTCTTGTGTTGTTGGAAGAGGGTATTTGCTATGACCAGTGCATTCTCTCGGCAAAACTCTATTAGCCTTTGCTCTGCTTCATTCCGTACACCAAGACCAAATTTGCCTGTTACTCCAGGTGTTTCTTGACTTCCTACTTTTGCATTCCAGTCCCCTATAATGAAAACGACATCTTTTTTGGGTGTTAGTTCTAAAAGATCTTGTAGGTCTTCATAGAACTGTTCAACTTCAGCTTCTTCAGCGTTACTGGTTGGGGCATAGACTTGGATTACCTTGATGTTGAATGGTTGCCTTGGAAATGAACAGAGATCATTCTGTCATTTTTGAGATTGCATCCAAGTACTGCATTTTGGACTCTTTTGTTGACCATGATGGCTACTCCATTTCTTCTAAGAGATTCCTGCCCACAGGAATAGATATAATGGTCATCTGAGTCATCACCCATTCCAGTCCATTTTAGTTTGCTGATTCCTGGAATGTCAACGTTCACTCTTGCCATCTCCTGTTTGACTACTTCCAATTTGCCTTGATTCATGGACCTAACATTCCAGGTTCCTGTGCAATATTGCTCTCATCAGACCTTGCTTCTATCACCAGTCACATGGGTGTTGTTTTTGCTTTGGTTCCATCCCTTCATTCTTTCTGGAGTTATTTCTCCACTGATCTCCAGTAGCATATTGGGCACTTACTGACCTGAGGAGTTCCTCTTTCAGCATCCTATCATTTTGCCTTTTCATACTGTTCATGGGGTTCTCAAAGCAAGAATGCTGAAGTGGTTTGCCATTCCCTTCTCCAGTGGACCATATTCTGTCAGATCTCTCCACCATGACCTGTCCATCTTGGGTGGCCCCACACAGCATGGCTTAGTTTCACTGAGTTAGACAAGGCTATGGTCCTTGTCCCTCATATTTAGGGACAGTAAATAAGCATGCTAAGTTGCTTCAGCCATGTTCAAGTCTTTGCAACCCCATGGACTGCAGCCCACCAAGCTCCTCTGTCTATGGGATTCTCTAGGCAAGAATATTATAATGGCTTGCCATGCCCTCCTCCAGGGAATCTTCCTGACACAAAGACCAGGGATTGAACTTGCATCTCACTTTGACAATGAAATAAATGAGAAACTAATGTAGAAACAGATTCTTCTATTTTGGGTAAAGAAATTAAGATCATTTGAGGACAGAAAAATGGGAGAGGGACTATATAGAAAAATCATGTTCTCCTCAAGTCAGCACCCACTCCAGTACTCTTGCCTGGAAAATTCCATGGATGGAAGAGCCTGGTAGGCTGCAGTCTATGGGGTAGCGAAGAGTTGGACACGACTGAGCAACTTTCCTTTCACTTTTCGCTTTCATGCATTGGAGAAGGAAATGGCAACCCATTCCAGTGTTCTTGCCTGGAGAATCCCAGGGATGGGGGAGCCTGGTGGGCTGCCGTCTATGGGGTTGCACAGAATCGGACACGACTGAAGTGACTTAGCAGCAGCAGCAGCAGCAGCAGCAAGTCAACAAACCAGTGTTTCACTGCAACTTTGAGTGGACCCCCTGCTGTAGCCCTCGCGGCAGTTTATGGAATTGCAGGCAAGGAAGAAGTGGGACGCAAAGAGAATTAACAGTTATTTTAAAAATTCAACAACTATTTTAAGGGGATCATGAGATAGCTTCCCTTGGTGGTGCTAATGGTAAAGAACTTGCCTGCCAATGCAGGAGACATAAGAGAGACATGAGTTTGATCCCTGGGTTAGGAAGATCCCCTGGAGGAGGACATTGCAACCCACTCCAGCATTCTCACCTGGAGAATTCCATGGACAGAGGAACCTGGCAGGCTACAGTCCATAGTGTCACACAGAGTTGGACACAACTTAGCTCACAGCACACACATGATAGAGCTGCCTCCCTCCGTGGAAAATTAAACCCCAGGCTCCAGTTAAAACAGGATCTAGAAGCACCACTCTGCAAGGTGCAGATGTCAGAACCGTTTTGACATCTTTGTTCTGCCCTATAGATGCATTTGATGAGGAGTATCTGTCTGAATTCTCACAAGAAGCATGCAAGAAAGATACCTGTCCCAAGAAAGCCAAGACTCAGAGATATGACATTCTCAGAGGTAAAGGGGGCAGGACTTGAGCCTAAGGTAGCTGATTCTAACCTTTGAGATCCTCCCAGTACTTGTCAAAGGGGATAAACCTCAAAAGCGTTTCTCATTTCAGTCCACATCAAATTTCCCAAGTCCCTGGAATTTGAATTTCCCTGCCAGTTATAGTCTCATTAATTCAATGGCCTTTATCAATTGCTTCCTGGGTGCCAAGAACTGTGCTTTGCCCAGTGGCTCCCAGAGGATGATGAGTGATTGGTGATAATGACAAAAGTCAGATGGTGAGAAAGCAACTCCTAAGGGTGTCAGAGCTCTTTCTCAAATTGAGTTACTTTCTCAGTATTGAATAAACTGTAATTTGAAAAGCTGATAAAAGTGCCTTCTTTTGGTGAGCCAAGCCAATCAATATGTGCCATTTAAAATTCTCCTTTCTGCTTTTCTCCTATTCAGGCAGGCTGGAGAAAAAGCAAGCATTTAAGGGCTGAGATTACTGAGCTGAATTTCTTAATGGAGTGATTTTTGTTGTTGTTGGAGTGATTTGTTTCTGAAGAATAGGCAGTCTGGGGCCGGCTAAGTAGACTGCTTTCCTGGAGCAAGAGGAAGACAGGGCTTACTTGCTTCCTGTCTGCTGGTCAGGAGGGATGTGGTAAGGGAGGGGGAACAGCCCCTGCAGGAACCTGCGTGGAGAGACATCGATTCCCACTGGCCCCAGGGACCTGTCCCTGTCAGCTGTCACAAGTATTGATCAATCACAGAAGCAGATTTCTAGAACAGTAGGTACTTGATGTAGGACACACATATTCACATACCAAACTTGGAGACTTTGGCTCTAAAATCTTAAAAGGGGTTATTTCTACTTGGTAGGTTTATGAGTGCCTTTTTCCCCCCTTTTTGTTCCATTTGAGAAAAATGTCTCATGTTTCTTCTATAGTCTTTTATCCCCTAAAGTCAATAGATGGCATGGGTTAGCACAAATATCATCGGGCAACTCTCCACCCACTTTTAATCTTTTCATTCCCACTTTCATTCCCTTTTCAAAGTGATGGATTTAAAAAATAAAACATTCTCTCTCCCCCATCTCCTCTGTACCTAACAGGGCTGAGAAAATTCTCACTATGCCTGAGAATTGATGCTTTGAACTGTGGTGTTGGAGAAGACTCTTGAGAGTCCCTCAGACTGCAAGGAGATCCAACCAGCCAATCCTAAAGGAAATCAATTCTTAATATGCATTGGAAGGACTGATGCTGAAGCTCCAATACGCTAGCCACCTGATTCTGGGAAAGATTGAAGGCAAGAAGATAAGTGGGTGACAGAGACAAGATGGTTGGATGGCATCTCCGACTCAATGGACATGAGTTTGAGCAAATTCCAGGAAATGGTGAAGGACAGGGAAGGCTGGCTGCTGCAGTCCTTGGGGTCACAAAGAGTTAGACACGACTGAGCAACTGAACGATGACGATATGCTCACCTTTCCTTTCTCTCCCCTCCCTCCTCCTCACAGTCTTGCTGAGGTTGCTGGGGGTTCCAGGATGTAAAAGGAACTTCTCCTACCCTCAGCCACATGCCCGTGCATCAGATCTCCACAGCTGTTTCACTTAGGAAGGAACTGCCATGGGCTCTAGCAGGGTAGATGGCAGGAACAGGGTTGACACGTGACAATAAGGCCATAAATCCATCCTGTGCAATTTCCTTCTCCCGAGCTCCAGGAGAAAGAGGGCTGAGACAGCTGACCGGGACTGCAGAGCCACAGGACGACCGTTGAAGTACAAGGGTGTTCGGGGATTTGCCAGTTTCTTCATTTGTCAAAAGGAGAGAATCTTTTGACAGGTGTCTCTGCCTCACAGGTGGCAGCTGCTCCTCTGCCTCTGATGAGCAGATGAAGTAACGGATGCGGATGTGTTCCGAAAGGTCAAAGTCCTAGAGAATGAATCACCAGGCCTCTCTTCTCCATATCTTTCCTGTCTGTCTTCTCTCAGCTTCCCTCAAGCCTACCCCAGCCTAGGCCATCATCATCCCATCTCTGCTTGTTTTGGTCTCCCTGTCCTTACTCTTCCCTCACCTCAGCCCCCCTGTACACTAAAACCCCATGGTCTTTCTAAACCCCACTGCTCAGCAAAGTGCGTCGCTCAACAAAAATTCTTTTTGACCATAACAAAAGCCCAAATTCTTAGCCTAGTGGTGGTAGGCAGAGTTCTAAAAATGAGTCAGTGACACTCATCCTTGTATAATTCATTCTCCTTTGAGTGTGGGTGGAACCTGTTAATAGGATGAGCTAACACTTCCATAATTATGTCATAAAGCAAAAGGGAAATTACCCAGGTGGACCCAACTTAATTATATAAGCCTGTTAAAAGCAGAGAGTTTTCTCTCAGCTAGTAGCAGAAGAGAATTCAGAGATCAGAAACCTGGGGAGGATTCAACAATAACCAGCAAGGAAGTAAGAACTTCAGTCCCACAACCACAAGGAAATAAGTCCCACCAGCTGAAGGAGCACAGATGCTGATTTTTCCCCAGACCATCTGGATAACAGCCCAATCTGGCCAAGGCCATGAGACTTTCAACCTTGTGACTTTTAAACAGAAACCCCAGGTGAACCTCAGGATCTCTGACCTACACAACTATGATATAATAAGCAGTGCCCTTTCAATCTGCTAAGTTTTTAGCAATTTGTTATGCAATATGTTCGTTCAAGCTGCTTTAACCAAATACCATAGACTAAGTGGCTTAAACCACAGAACATTATTTCTCACAGTTCTGGAAAGTGGCAAGTCTTAAGATCAGGTTGCCAGCATGGTCAGGCCCTGAGGATCCTCTTCGTGGTTTACACATGGCTCTCATCTTGCTGTGAATTATGTGAGAGACAGAGTCCATCTCTCTGGCCTCTGATCTTGTAAGGGTATTCACCAGGGCTCTTTCTCTCATCTCCTAATTACCTTCCAAAGTCCCCACCTCCCAGTATCATTACACTGAGGGTTAGGGCTTCAGCATATGAATCTTGGGGATGATGCAAATACTCGGTTCCTAGCATGCAGCAGCAGGAAGTAAATACACTTGATATTTCAAGACCTTAAGAGTTCTTAGTCATCCTACATCTCCAGTCCACCTCTCAAACTTAAGCTCTGGTGTGATTGTGGGATTCGAATCTGATCTCTATCACTTGCTGGTGAGTTAATGACATCTATTCTGTATCTATACATTTAGGATATTTATAGAACCTTCCTCATGAGATTGTTGGGAGAATTAAATTAGATAATCTACCAAAGCCATTATTACAGTATCCAGCAAAAAGTGTATGCCGGATAAATCCTTTTTTTCTTTGTGTTGTTATTGTAGTCTCTGAAGACGTTCCTCTGAAGTCAAATGGGTTTATTTATTAACCTAGGAAGATTCACTCTTTTCTTGGCTCACATCATGCCTCTTCCCCTTACTGCTCTACCTCTCAAATATCCATCCTTCCAGGCCTTGCTCAGATTCTTCCCTCCTCCACGAAACCCTCCCAGATCCTTCTAGCTCATGGTGGTCTATTCTTTGGATTAATTGCTCAAGTACCAGAGAATGATGTAAATACTTAGACTCTCATATCTGATCACTTAAAAGGATGGTTTTTATTGTAAAAATAAATGCCTGTTTGTTAAAGATAATTGGAAAATCCATAACAGTTGAAAGCAGGAAATAAGTCACCTGCTGCCATGATTTTATATCTTCTTCCAGTCTTCCTGTTTTTGTTCTTTATGGATATATAAACATATAGGTAAACAGTTACCTTCCAGAGAATTAAATCTGTGCCCGAGTCCACCTGGAGCAAATATCTACCTGAGAAGAGATTAGGATATGTTCACAGAAGGAATTCAAAGGCAAAGTACAGTGTGACACCAAGCCTTAGTCATGCAAAATAGGATTTTGCAGAAAACCAGAGCGTTTAGCCAAGGTTCCTGCATTAGTTTTCTATGGCTGCTATAACGATTACCACAGGCTTAGTGGTAAATGAAACAAATTAGTTCTCTGACAGTTCTGGTAGTCAGAAGTCTGAAAGGAGTCTTCTGGGCACAAGGTGTTACTAGGGTTACCTCTGTAGACTTCAAAGGAGGCAGTTCCTTTGCTCTTCCATCCTCTACAAGCACCTGCATGCCTTGGCTCATGGCTACATCACTCTGATCTCTGCTTCCATAACCACATCACCTCCTCACTTTAACTCTCCTGTCTCTCTCTGATAGGGACCCTTGTGGATCCTTTGGGCTCACTGGATAATCCAGGATAATTTCCTCATCTGAAGATGCTTCATTTAATCATATTCACAAGGTCTATTTTACTTTATAAGGTAACATAGTCACAAGTTCCTGGGATTAGTATGTAGGCATCTTTCAGGGGCCACTATTCTCTCTACCAATGTACCCTAGAAAATAGAGCATAAGGTAAGGATTATATGCTGCTCATTTTATCCTTATGTATAAAGCCTAGGGCAGTAAGAGTGAGGGAAAAGGGAAGTAAAGCAAGTGAAAGTGTTAGCTGCTCATTAATATCTTACTCTTTGTGACCCCACGGACTGTAGCCCACCAGGCTCCTCTGTCCATGGAATTCTCCAGGCAAGTATCCTGGAGCAGGTTGCTGTGCCCTACTCCAAGAGATTTTCCTGACCAAGAGATCAAACCTGGGTCTCCTGCATTGCAGGTAGGTTCTTTACCATCTGAGCTACCAAGCAACAAGAATGCAAAGCAATGTAAGATGATGATAACTGAGCAGACTAGGATATGCTGAGAAAAGACACAGCAGCCTGCTCTGTGGGTGAATGGTCCAGACTTGTGGAAGGCTCCAAGCAGACTATTTGGAGACACCGTCTCTGGAGCAGTCAGTTGAAGGATGGAATGGAAGGGAATTTATCTGCCAGGTCCCCGCTCAATTCTTATTTCCCATTGATCAACGGTTGCCCCACACGGAGTGAATCCCTACACGTATTCAGGCTGCATCATTTGGGATCCTTTGAGAGTTTTTTGGAAGGCCCTTCAGTGTGGTGCTGTAGCTGAGTCTGGAAGTGATGGGAGGAACCCAACACTCCATGAACATTTGTTCGGCCTTAGCAGGCCTACGGGGGAGTGATGGCCGAGACAGCGCAATCAGCTGAGGGGCCAAGTGGAGCCCCTTGGTGGAGCCAAAAGAATCCAAGAAAGACAGTGAAGTTAGGAGAATCTGAGGATGTCCGTGAGATATACCCAAGACATTTCACCTCTGAATGTCTCAGATCCACCAGACCCTTCCATTATATCCTCTTCCAGATCGCAATATGAGGCATGTGGTTATTTTTTGAAAACAAGATGCCCTGGCTTCTCCCTGAGAAGTGAGGTAAAAATCCAGTCCGTCACAAAGTCCCCTCGTGGTTACAGCCAGTCTAAATTTCCAGTAGAACTGAAGGCAAGAAGATGAACAGAGCAAGCAGCATTCCCCGCTGTGCTGGTCCCAAGGCCTTGACCAATATTCATCACCCCCTCTTCTACCACCCATGCTAGGCCTCTCTGTTCCTCCTTGGGCTGCTTTTTGTGGATCTGCATTACTAGAACTTGCTGTGCCCTCTCTGATAAAATGGGAGAAGATGATTTGACTCTGAGATTTTATTCTTTCCAAAGTGACTTCCCAAGGGGTGGAGCTCCCATGTGAAAACTGACTCTGTCTTATATCACACAGTACCTTAGGCTTTCCCTCTCATGTCCTTTGTGTAGATGAGGCTAAAGTAGGTGGAGGGCCTCCGGGTCAGGCCCTGCTGCCTTTTGCAGCTCCGTCATTGGCAGCCATGTTAATCATGGTTCTCTGCTGGCTTAGCGGCACAAGCCTGAAACAACTCTGCAAACAGGAATCAGCAGCAGATATGCCATTAGGGAGAGGGGAGTTCATTAAGGGATCCCATAAGGTTTTAGAAGGGAAGCTGCTAGAGAAGCAGTTCTTATAATGAAATTATTTTAGCGGTAGCTACCATTTATTGCGCATCTGTATGTCAGGAGCTATGTGTGTGTGTTAGTTGCTCAGTTGTATCCAACTCTTTGCAACCCGTAGACTATAGCCCACCAGGCTCCCCTGTCCATGGAATTCTCCAGGCAAGAATACTGGAGTGGGTTGCCATTCTCTTCTCCAGGGAATCTTCCCAACCCAGGGATTGAACCCAGGTCTCCTGCATTGCAGGTAGATTCTTTACTATTTGAGCCACCAGGGAAATCAGGAGCTATATGAGGCCTTTTTCTTTTTTTAAATAGTTGATAGGAAAAACAATGTTGACATAGTGACAGGATCTAAGATAAAAACTGCCTATGCTTTGTGCCTATGCTGCCTATGCCTAATTAAGTCACTATTTTTATTTTTTCCACATGCATATATAGTTATTTCATATTCCTCATAACATTATAGATATTAATTTCTTCATTTTCACTTTAATCTTTATCATAAACAATATTTACATTTTGTGAAAATCACAGTTTATCTCTCTTTCTTCCAACTTTCTCTTCCCCCCACACTGTGACCCATGTTTGCAGACTGGGGCATCCGTCTGCATCTCTCTCTATGTTCATATAAAATAACAGCAAATAATAATAGCAAAGTCCTTACTCAATGCTTATTACAAAGCAGACATTTTTTTTTCCACCATATAATCTACTCTAGCTTGTTTAATCCTCACAACAACCTTAAAGGAAGTACTAGAGTCTTCTCTGGCAGTCCAGAAAGTCCAGAAAGATTCCACCTTTCATGCAGAAGTTGCAGGTTTGCCCTCTGGTCAGGAAGCCAAGATCCCATGTGCCTTGGGGCCAAAAACAAACAAACAAATATTAAAAGAAAACAGAAGCAATATTGTAACAAATTCAATAAAGACTTTTTTAAAAAAGGAAATACTAGTGTTATCCTCAGTTTACACATGAAGCAACTGAGGTCCAAGATATACAAAATATTCAAACATATAAACAAATACCTAGACACAAACAAAGGGGGTTTCTCAGTCATTTAAAATAAACCAGAAAAGTGAGACACACAGGACACATTTCACTGCAGGAGTTTTTCCAGTAGAGGATATCACTGCTATCTCTCTAGGTCAACAGGGCCAGCTCTAACTAATTTTTTAGGAGAAAAACAATGCCCCATTGTGTGAAGGTACCATCATTCATTGGTTCTATTGACAGGGATTGATGGTATTTCTGCCTTTTTTTTTTTTAAACCATTATAAATGATGTAGCAATAAATATCCTATAATTTAAATCCACTGGTGCTGGTACTTTCATTTTTACATGATAGAGTCTATGGGTGTTAGTTCTAAATCTGGCATCCTCCATATGAAATGGTAAGCACAGCTGTGAGCTGAGCCAAAGCACCCAGCTCTTGAAATACATGAGCTGCCCTGAGGCCAGGAGAGAAGACCTACCATTTCTACGGCCAAGGGGATGGGAGCCCAATAAGACACACCATCAAGGCAGCAGAGGAGGCCAGCTCAGGGCCCAGCCTCTGGACATACCCCAGTCAATTCACAGTTTCTTTGGATATCTCCTGGGCACACAGAGTTGTAGCAACCATGCTACACCTTCTAGTCTCAGAGTGCTCATTCCAAAGAAAGAAAGGAAAAAAGAAATGGAGCTACTTATCCTCTTTTTGCTCCCCTAGAAACTCTTGTGTCTTGGAGGGACTCATATTAGACTCTGCATCAGATCCTACATTTTTATAGCTGTATCACTGGATAAGGAGCCTACCATAGATGGGGGAAATGAAAAACTATGAGGGAAACGAAAGAGGTGACAGATCGTGGTTGGGGTAAAGAATTTATGTTCTTGACCTGCCTAGTGGAAGACAAAAACATTTCAATAAATGTTTATAATAGCCTGATGTGTAGAAAAAGATGGTTGTATTCGAGTAGGAAAGCATCTTCAGGTAACAAGAAAAATTTAAAAACTGATTGCAGTAGCTTAAAGGGAATATTCCTAACACATAAAGAACTTCTAAAAATTGAGGGGAAAAACACCAAAAACCATACAGAAAAATGGGCAGAGTTTATGAATGGTTTTACAGAGGTGAAATGCAATGACCCCAGTACAAATATATGATAAGAACTCAACTTCCTCTGAGTATGAAAAATGCAAGGTAACACTCTATATCATTTCTCAGCTATCAGATTGGCAACAATCCATATTCCAACAACATATTCTGTTAATACGACTTTTAGGAAACAAGTCCTCTCATAAATTGCTGGTGGAAGTGCAAAGGATACAACTCCATGGCGGGGAATTTGGACCATCCAGCAAAATTACAAAGTCACATAACCTTTAACACATCAATCCCACTTCCAGGAATCTATCTCAGAAAGTAAACTGGTAAAAATATAAAGTGACATAGTAGAGGTTATCCACTGCCAGTAATTACATTAGTAAGAGGATGGAAACAATCCAGATGTCCATCACGAGGGCACTGGTGGAATAAATTGTGGTGCAACCATACAATGGAGTATCATACAATTGAAAAACTAAGTAAGAAGGTTCTCTACATACTTACATGAAATAGTTTCCAGGATGTAGTGTTAAGATGAGAAAATTAGAGAATAGGGTTTATAGTATATTTTATTTAAGAAAGGGGGAATATGCATATAGAAACATATTCTTATCTTATCAAAAGGTAATAATGGAAGAATAAACCAATAAAAATGGGGGACCTTTAAGGAGAGAGAAGGAACAGGCTTAGAAGGGCAAAGATGGAGCCTAATGGAGACTTAATTGCATGTAATTTGTTGTATAGTTTCAACTTGGAAGCCATGTAAATGCTGTAAATAAAAACAAAATTATAGATGAAGAAGAAATTTATAAAAGTTGGAAAAATGGAAATTCATAATAATCATGGCATATTAGATAAGTGGTTTAGCCATCCAAAGAAGAGTTGTTGCAAATGACTCTATAAAACAGGATGTTGACAGTATGTCCTTAAATGGGTAGATCCTAAGGACTAAAAAGAACTGTAAAGAAATCTTAAACTGCATTTGGTGGTGTATTGGCCTTCCCAGGCGGTGCTAGTGGTCAGATCCCAGAACAGCCTGAGTGGAGAACTATAATCCCTACTGCAGGAGGAAATGGCCTACACCCAAAAGAAATTTTAGGAACTGGCTGAGTTGTATGAATAGGACTCAAAAAATATATATGGGAGTGGATCTTTAGGATATTAGACTAGGGAAAGGGGCAGAATATGGAGCTAATGTGTGTGAGCACACACCTGTGATGTGGGACCCGAACTATTTGAGACCAGTCTTGTTACCTAGAATGGTTCCTTGAAATCTGGACATGACAATAGCATTCAGTAAATGAAGTGATAATGTCAGAAGTCAGAACTGCCTTGGCAGAATATCAAAGAAGCCAAAAGATTCAGGAAAACATGAGTTGTAGAATGGACTTATGCTGTAAGACTACTGAAAACTCATTGCCAGACTATGTGCTCCTGGAGGACACAGACAATGGCTCCTTCCCTAAGGCAAGAGAGTTCACTAGTGAGAGGGGCACTGGTATCTTTGAAGGCCAGGCTGACAATAAGGGATGTCACCATGGAACTAGACTTCCCAATATCAGTAGGAAAGGTGGGATTCTGGAGTGGCAAAACAAACACGTTTGGCAGCACCGAACACCAGGGCAAGAGGCCTGATTATTAAAATTGGCAGAAGACCAGAGTGGCATTCAAGGCACCTTGACCTGCAGGGATCTTTGGCGTTGGCTAGGACACTTCATAGTGGTTAGGAAGATGGCAAGAGTGTTGCTCATAAGGAAAAGTACCCATAGCTGGAGAACAAAAGGCTGATACCTGTCCTTCATCCCCTTGTGGATCTAGGTCAGACTCACAAACCCTTAGGCCATAGATGAAGGATTGGGTCCCCTTAAAGAAGGGCCCTGTAATGCCAATTTGAGTATATGTTGGAAGTAGTTTTCCAATCTTTCCCCAAAGAGACCTGTTGCTTTTTGCCAGGGTAATATAGTACCTTGGGTTGAATGTCTCTGGATCCACCCCTTGTTTATTTCTCTGGTTCCCAATGATAGCTTTGGTTAGATTGCATAAAAGGGATGAATATCTTTAAGAGGTCCTTCACATTGGCTCCCTGGCTGATGGGGAGGGTGGGGTGATAAAAGCCATTTTCATAGGAAGGGCCATGTGGAAGCTATCTCTTGTCCTGGTCAAGACAGTGAATCAGAAGCAAAAGGACATTTTGCGAGGAATTACTGAAATGAGTGCTACTGTTGAAGACTTAAAAGATGCAGGGGCAGTAGCTCCCATCACACCGCTATTCAATTCACTTTTCCAGCCTTTGCAGGAGCCAGACTCTTCTTGGAGAATGATGGTGGGAAATGACTGTGAGCGTAATCAGGTGGCCGCAACTGCAGCCCAGCTGCCTTGGCAGTTGCGATATCTCTGATATTTGATATGTGGCTGTTGATAGGGTGAATTATTTTTTCCTTCATTCTTAATGATAGGAAGGTGAAAAGCATTTCTCTTTTACATGGCTAGGAAAGCAATAAACTTCCCCTATTGTTCCTCTGCTGAGAGATGTATTGGAGCAAAAGAGGTAGATACTGTGGGAGTCTAGACCACCTGTTCATGTCTTTCACTCGAGCCATCTGGATGCGGTCAGGCTGAATCCCGAATGTATCATTTTTACCGTACAGCGGATTACTTCCGTATCCACCCAATCTCATGACTCATTGGCTCCGATAAGAGTCAGATCATAGGGAACATTTGTGGTTGCCTAGTCACTTGGTGTCCCATGGTCAGGCATTAGTCATGGGTAGAGGCGAGAATCAAGGCATGGCCTCGCTGCAGAACCCTGGGAGTCTGTAGAACATCTCTCTTACTGAAGTTTATTTACAACTCCATGGCATCAGTATCTGCCATAGTTACCTCTCTTATTATCAGTGCTGCTGGGTCATATAGCCTAAATGTCAGGGAAGTTTACACTACTGCCTGGACAAGCGGGGGAGCCCTTTATGGCTTTTTGGCTTCAAACCTCATAGGAAATTCTCATTCCTCTGAGTCATACAGTAGGACTTGACTTGGCTCTAGAAGCATGAGTAGAATGTCAATTCTAGCCAAAAATGGGCTGCTGCCACATTAAAGCACCACTTAAAGATGCCCCCAGAAGTCATGGTGAAAGAACCCCTCCAGACAGCCAGAGCTACCAGCAGTTGGCTTAATGTGTGTGTGGATGTTAACTCTTTATCAGTAGTGAATGGCCCAACTTATTGGTCAGGGACTTGGAAGGAAGAAGACTACAGTCTATATACCAGTGTCCTAACCAGCTTGACCTGGCCTTTTAGCTGACATTTAACTAAGCCATTCCACCATTTTTATCAGTCTGGTCATCCTTTGGTGATGAGGGACATGAAGACTGCAACTTTGATTTGAGGCCAGTGGGTCTCACCTGCTTGGTGGTATTATGAAATGTGTTCTTTGGTTTGATGTAGTATATGTAATATAGGATTCTATAAAGAGAGATTAGGCATTTTGTCAGCCCTTAGATAGTGATGGATGGTGATAGAGACATTGAATAAAAGAATTCTACCTAATAAATGCAGAAGGAATAATAGATTTAGAAAATAATCTGTGATGATTAGTTTTATGTGTCAACTTGACCAGGCCATGGGGTGTCCAAAGACTGGGCTAAATATTACTTCTGTGTATGTCTGTAAGGATGTTTCTGGATGAGATTAACATTTGAATCAGTAGGCTGAGTAAAGCAGATCAACCTCCCCAGAGTAGGTAAGCATCAGTTCAGTTGCTCAGTGGTGTCTGACTCTTTGTGATCCCATGGACTTCAGCACACCAGACTTTCCTGACCATCATCAACTCCCAGAGCTTGCTCAAACCCATGTCCATTGAGTCAGTGATGCCATCCAATCATCTCATCCTCTATCATGTCCCCTTCTCCTCCTGCCTTCAATTTTCCCAACATCAGAGTCTTTTCCAATGAGTCAGTTCTTTGCATCAAGTGGCCAAAGTACTGGAGCTTCAGCTTCAGCATCAGTCCTTCCAATGGATATTTAGGACTGAGTTCCTTTAGGATTGACTGGTTTGATCTCCTTGCAGTCCAAGGGATTCAAGAGTCTTCTCCAGCACCACAGTTCAAAAGTAGCAACTCTCCAGCGCTCAGCTTTCTTTATGATCCAACTTGCACATCCACACATGACTACTGGAAAAACCATGGCTTTGACTAGACACACCTTTGTTGGGAATGTAATGTCTCTGCTTTTTAATATGCTGTCGAGATTGGTCATAACTTTTCTTCCCAGGAGCAAGCATTTTTAAATTTCATGGCTGCAGTCATGATCTGCAGTGATTTTGGAGCCCAAGAAAATAATCATCCAGTTCATTAAGGGCCTGAATAGAACAACAACTATTAAAAGAAAAAAAACAGAAGAAGGAAGAATTCATTGCTTCTTCTGCCTAACTACTTGAGCTGGGACATTGATTTTCTCTTGCCTTCAGATTGGGATTTAAACCATAGGCTCCCATGGGTCTCAGGCTTTTGGACTCAGATTGAATGACACAGCAGACTCTCCTGATGTCCAGCTTGTGGATGGGAAAGCATGGGACTTAGCCTCCATAATCTCGTGAGCCAATCTCCATAATGAATCCCTTTACAGAACTCTGTTGGTTCTGTTTCTTTGGAAAGCCCCTAATACTTCACCAGTTTGCAAACTGGAATGAAATAATAGATTTAGCAGTGATTATCAATAAACACCAACATAATTAGATAAAAGGTTGATAGGGAACTTGACAGTGGAGGCTGACATGAATGAACCCAATGATCATTCTTAATATCACAGAGAGTGAGTGAAGCAGATGTTCTCTTCTTGTGATGTGATACAATAGGCACCCCCCCTGTGAATAGGAAGCCTGAACCAAATTGAACCTTTGAATCTAATGATTAGCTTACGGGAAATTCAAGGAACATGGGAACAAATTAAAAAATAACATAAAGATGTGATCAGTTAAGCCCCAAATGTAAGAGATTCTACTACAAAACAATAACCCAATTTTTCAAAAAAATAATTGTGATGTATGAATTTTGGCTTTTTATTGGAATGAACTAAGTATTGAAAGATATTTTTGAAACAATGGGGCAGTTTGAGTATAGACTAGGATGAGATGGTGCTATTAAGGGGTTTTTGTTCATTTTATTAGCTATAAGACATGCTATCATGGTTTTTAAAGTTATTGTCTAGTATAAATGCCTGCATGGGTGTGTGCTAACTTGCATTGGTTCTGTCTGACTCTTTGCAACCCTATGGACTGTAGCCCACCAGGCTCCTCTGTCCATGGGATTCTCCAGGAAAGAATATTGGAGTGGGGGACTTCCCTGGTGGTCCAGCGGTTAAGAATATAATTTACCCCCTAATGCAGTGGATACGGGTTTGATCCCTGGTCAGGGAACTAAGATCCCACATGCCATGGGGCTACTGAGACCATGTGCTGCCAGAACTGGGATCTGATGCAGCCCAACAAATAATAAATAAATATTTTTTTTAAAAAAAGAATACTAAACTGGGTTGCCATGCCCTCCTCCGGGGGATCTTCCCAACCCATGGCTCAAATCCATGTCCTGTGTCTTCTGCAGGTCATACACTGCAGACAGATTCTTTACCACTGATCTACTGGGGAAGCCCTGTCTAAATGCATATTGACCTATAAATTCCTGGGATTTTCCTTCAATACTCCAGAAAAAAGGGGAAGTTAGAAATGAAACCATAATGGAATATGTTGGTAATTGTTGAAGATGAGTGATTGGTATATGGGGGTTTATTGCAACACCATTCTCTCTATTTTTCCAAGTATACACTGGGTTTCCTTGGTAGCTCAGCTGGTAAAGAATCCACCTGCAATGCAGGAGACCCTGGTTCCATTCCTGAGTCAGGAAGATCCACTGGAGAAGGAATAAGCTACCCATTCTAGTATTCTTGGGCTTCCCTGGTGGCTCAGATGATAAAGAATCTGCCTGCAATGCAGGAGACCTTGGTTCAATTCCTTGCAGAAGGGAATGGCTACCCTCTCTGGTATTTTGGCCTGGGGAATTCCATGGACAGAGGAGCCTGGCAGGCTATAGTCCATGGGGTCACAAAGCATCGGACACAACTGAACAACTTTCACTCACTTCACTGGTTATCCAACTTTTTGCCCTTAGGTCTATTTTCTGTTCTACTTTGCCTTGCTCTGTACCTTTAAGGCCAATCTTGATAGAGAATCCCCTAGACTTGCATTGTCGGCTGGCTTCCGGCTGGGTCCAGCCCAAGGGGGTCACCACAGCAGATGAGGAGAGAGCAGTTGGTGTCTATTCCCCCTCGCTTCTTCACTGTCTTCCTGAGATTCTAAAAGCTCTGTTCAGCTATAACAGTGGTAATAGTCAGCTAGGGCTGCCATAACAAGTGCCACAGACCAGGCAGCTTAAACAACAAAAGCCTCTTTCTCACAGTTCTGGGAAGCTAGGTCAAGGTGTTGGCAGGGTGGGTTTCTTCTGAGGCCTCTTTCCCTGGTTTGCAGATAGCTGCCTTCTCCCGATGTCTTCTCATAGTCTTCCCTCTGTACCTTTGGGGATCCTTCTTTCCTCTCCTTGTAAGGACACCAGTCATATTGCATTCAGTTCAGTTCAGTCGCTCAGTTGTGTATGACTCTTTGCAACCCCATGGACTGCAGCACACCAGGCTTCCCTGCTTCCCTGTCTATCATCAACTCCCAGAGCTTACTCAAACCCATGTCCATTGAGTCGGTGATGCCATCCAACCATCTCATCCTCTGTCGTCCCCTTCTCCTGCCCTCAATCTTTCCCAGCATCAGGGTCTTTTCCAATGAGTCAATTCTTCACATCAGGTACCCAAGTATTGTAGTTTCAGCTTCAGCATCGGTTCTTCCAGTGAATATTCAGGACTGATCTCCTTTAGGATGGACTGGTTGGATCTTCTTGTGGTCCAAGGGACTCTCAAGATCTTCTCCAACACCGCAGTTCAAAAGCATCAATTCTTCGGCACTCAGCCTTCTTTATGGTCCAACTTTCACATCCATACATGACTGCTGGAAAAACCATAGCTTTGACTAGAAGGACCTTTGTCTGATACTGGATTAGACCTAATCTAATGACCTAACCAAATGACCATTTTAACTTATTTCTTTAAAAACACTCTCTCTCTGGATAGTTACATTCTGAGGTAGTGGGATTTAAGACTTCAACGTGTGAAATTCTGGGGAGGTGGGATCAGTACATTTGAGCCAGAGAGTAAGTATTTTAGGCTTTGTGGGCTATATGGTCTTGATCACCACAACCCTGCCATTGCAATCTAAAGCAGCTATAGATATTATGTAAATGAATAAGCATGCCTGTGTTCCCCTAAAACTTTACTTACAGAAACAGGTAGCAGGTCAAATGTGGCCCTTGGGCTGTAGTCCACTGAACCCTGCATCTGATGCAGCTCCCATCGATCAGCCCCTTTCTCCTATGTTCAGTTCTCAATGGTCTCTGCCCTTTAAGCCACGTGGTGGTAACAGTCTTCACTATTGCTGCTCCCTGGGGGCCACACTTCCCCTCTCTGGTTCCATGAACCTGATCACACTTTCCTCAGCCCCTTCATTCAGATCTCTTCAACTAAATGCTTTTTGAGTATAACATTCGTTTCTGATAAAGACACTCATTGAAATAACATAGGTCTGAAGTTCCCCAAAGAAGAATCATAATGAATGAAAACAACAGATGAAAAGCAAACATTTAAAAAATTATTTATTTAGCTGCTCTGGGTCTCCACTGTGGCATGAGGGATCTTTAGTTGTGGCATAAGGGATCTCATTCCCTAACCAGGAATCAAACCCTGGCCCCCTACATTGGGAGCATGGAGTCTTAGCCACTGGACCACAAGGGAAGCCACTGGACCACGAGGGAAGTCACTGGGAAGCAAAATCAACGTGACTTGGCTCTTGGCTCTGTAGACCAGAGGCTGGATGGGGAAGCCGGCAGGCACTCAAGACGAGAACCAAGATAGGGCTGGTGTAGGCAGAGAGTAGGCTGAGGGCCTGACCAAGCCAAGAAATGGGCCGGGGACAAGCCAGCAGCCACGGCCTCCCTGGCCAGCGCCTGGGGGCCAGCGTGGACAGCCATCCCTCAGTAGGCCCAGTGCAAGGATGCGGAAGCCGCCACCTCCCCCTGTTGCATGCGTGTGGCCACAGTCATTCTCCACACCCAAGCACTGTCTCAGAGAGGCATGGGACAGTCAGAGAGGCTGAGAGGGTTTTTGTTTGTTTGCTTGTTTGTTTTACTTAAAGAGGCGAACCATGACTTCTAAAAATTTGCATTAAACTAAGTTTATAGAACTGGATAGAAAATATTTTATCCGGCAGCTGGGAGCCTATAAAAAAAGAAAAAAATCCGAGTAGATGCAGACAACTGGAGAAACTACATTTTCTCTGCAGCCCCAAGAGACAAGTAGGTAATTTGGGGACCGGCTCCAACTGTAATAGGCCTGTCAGCTCCAGCAAGAAAAAGGAGCCTGAGGTTCACGGGCTGAAATGGACTCCCAGGTGACTCGATACCGGGATGCATCTTCTGGGAAAACCCAGGGGCCACAGCAGCCAAGGTAAACCTCCCTGAAAGGTGCAGAGCTGGCTTGCTACCCACTCTGGAGATGGTCCTCAGCCTTCACCAAACGCTTCCAGTCGGAGGCCTGCGAGGAAGCCCCTTCACCATGACTTCACTGCGCTCTCCTGGCCACAGGGGCCCTGGGAAATGAAGCCAGCCCGCTGGCCAGCCTCCCAGCTCCTCTCTCCTCCTCTTTGTGAACCTCGCTCTCCTGTGTGTTCCTGAGGAAATGGCACACATTTCCCTGCCTTTGGTGCCGTTGGCACTGGAGCTGTTTGCCCCCATTCACCTGCCTCCTGAGACCACAGGGAGAGGAAATGAGGAGGGTGAGCTCATCCGAAAGGGAAGGAAGCCAGGGCCCAGGGTGAGGGATGGAGCCAAAGGGCATCGGGGATTTAGGTGTGAGCGTGGGGGCCCCAGAGCCAGGGGGTTCTCAGTCCTTGATATGCTTGCAAATGTGTATCCAAAACTCCTAGGTTCATCAGAGCAACCTGGTACAATTTGAGTGCTTACTGGCTGGCAGGCAGGGAGCCCTAGTTCAGGCTACTAAAACAGAATGCCATAGACTGGCTGGCCTATAAACAGCGGAAGTTTATTTGTCAGAGTTCTGGAGGATGCAAGGTGGAGATCAGTGTGCCAGCAGGGTCAGGCTCCGGTGAGAGCCCTCTTCTGGGTTTTCACATGACAGAGAGGGTAAGAGAATTTTCTAGAGCCTCTTTTAGGAAAAGGGGCCCTTATCCCGTTCATGAAGACTCCCTAAAAACCCCACCACCTAAGACCATCACACTGGGTTTTAGGAAGTCAACAGTCAGTCCATAACAGGTGAAAGCAAAAGAAATGATTAAAAGCAACTAAAATTATTTCACTCCTTCAGTCAACCAGTACGTTCTGAGTGCTTGGTTTGAGCAGATTGATGTTTTGGGATACAAGGGGTAGAGTGACAATTGAGCTGGCAGGGTAGACATCAGGTAATAAACCATAAACAGGTACATGGATATATACACACACATACATATGTACTGTATATAAGTCCCTACATATGAACAAGTTCTGTTCTGAGAGCATGTTCCTAAGTCCAATTTGTTTAAGTCCAACAAAGTTAGCCTAGGTACCCAGCTAACACAGTCAGCTATATAATTCCTGTTGTTGGTTAGTCACTAAGTTGTGTCTGACTGTTTTGTAACCCCATGGACTCTAGCCCACCAGACTCCTCTGTCCATGGGATTTTCCAGGCGATAATACTGAAGTGGGTTGCCATTTCCTTCTCCAGGGGAGCTTCCTGACCCAGCGATTGAACCCATGTTTGCTGCTTGGCAGGTGGATTCTTTTCCATTGAACCACCAGGGAAGCCCCAGTACTGTACTGTAACAGGTTTATAATACTTTCACACTAATAAACATACATAAAAACAAGCACAAAAAGTAAACATTTCTAATCTTACAGTACCGTACCTTGAAAAGTACAGTAGTACAGTACAACAGCTAGCATACAGGCACGGGCAGGCACGTTCACATCTTTGAAAGTGTGGAACTTGAAGTTTCATATGTCTGGGACTTTCTGTATATGCTTCATGTGCTTTTGTGTGCATACCTAAAATGCATGCATGCTCTACTCATCCACATATGTGTACAGTACATAGATAACATGAGGTAGGGATGAGCGCTTTGATGAGAAATAGAACACAGTGAGGGGAGAGAGAGCATCAGAGGGTCAGTAGCTCTGTAGCTCTGTTCCATAGCAGTGTCCACGCACTTTGTCTCTAAAGTACCAGATGGTAAATGTTTAAGGCTTTGCGGCTCATATGGTCTCTGTTGCCACTACTCTTGTCCTGATTACTCCATTTCTTGGGGCTTTGGAGAAATCATTTCACCCCTATGTTTGCCACCATTTCCATGTTATAAAATGGGACTCAGGAAAGTCCCTACTTCCAGTGGTTGTTAAAAGATAAAATGAAATTATATTTTTCAAGTTCTTGGCACCAAAGAAACATGAAAGGTTGCTGCTTTTGTTCCTCCTCCCACTCCCCAAGTCTGCAGGTGGATACAGCCATCAGGTCACCTGGCCTGCCCTCACACCTGGCCCCAGCTGTGCAGACCCCTCTCTGCCTTCATGCACAGACAAGCCTGGTGGGTTACAGTCCATGGGGTGACAAAGAATTGCACAGTGGCCGAGCACTCTGCCTTTTAGTCCTTGGTATCAGGAGAGCCCCAACCCCAGCTTGGCAGGCCGGTCTGAAGCAGCCGCTTGGAGGAGAACACAGGACCCCAACACAGACACTAGCTTGATTCATCTCATTTAGTCCCTTACAGCGATCCTGTCGCTGATAGACAAGGAGACTGGGTCATGGATGACGAGAAGTACTCAGTAGCCTCCATGACGCTGTTCTGTTTGACTCACTGTGATGCTGAACAGACAGGGAACAGTTCCAGTTGAGAGAGTAGCAGGCCAAGTGGTCCAGGGATGGTAGGAAAGGTGTCCCTCCTCCATTGTCATCCCATTACCTGGCAATGTTTAATCTACCCCAGAGGTTCCCCAGGGTCTGCAGGATCAGCCTCTCCCTCCTGCAGCTTCTGTGCAGACATTTCTCTGGTTCCAGCACACTCCATCACCACCGCCTACTCTGTGCTCCATATCCTCATGGGCTTCCTAATGTAATACATTTGAATTAATGAAAAATAAAAGCTTATTTGATGATGAGAACTCCCAGGACATTGACATTTTAGCAAAGTTTTCATTCATTTGAAGGTGGGCGAGTCCCAGTGGTGTTGTCAGACACCTTGGTAGCCTCTCTGAGGATATTTATGTGAGGAAGGGGATAGGGAAGTTTTGTATCACTTTAACAGATGAGGAAACTGAAGCTCAAAGAATTTCTCAATGTAGTTATCCCTTGCCATTTCAGTTCAGTTCAGTTCAGTCGCTCAGTCATGTCCGACTCTGCGACCCCATAAATCGCAGCACACCAGGCCTCCCTGTCCATCACCAACTCCCGGAGTTCACTCAGACTCACGTCCATCGAGTCCGTGATGCCATCCAGCCATCTCATCCTCAGTCGTCCCCTTCTCCTCCTGACCCCAATCCCTTCCAGCATCAGAGTCTTTTCCAATGAGTCAACTCTTCGCATGAGGTGGCCAAAGTACTGAGTTTCAGCTTTAGCATCATTCCTTCCAAAGAAATCCCAGGGTTGATCTCCTTCAGAATGGACTGGTTGGATCTCCTTGCAGTCCAAGGGACTCTCAAGAGTCTTCTCCAACACCACAGTTCAAAAGCATCAATTCTTCGGTGCTCAGCCTTCTTCACAGTCCAACTCTCACATCCACACATGACCACAGGAAAAACCATAGCCTTGACTAGATGGACCTTGGTCGGCAAAGTAATGTTTCTGCTTTTCAATATGCTATCTAGGTTGGTCATAACTTTTCTTCCAAGGAGTAAGTGTCTTTTAATTTCATGGCTGCAGTCACCATCTGCAGTGATTTTGGAGCCCCCCAAAATAAAGTCTGACGCTGTTTCTACTGTTTCCCCATCTATTTCCCATGAAGTGATGGGACCAGATGCTATGATCTTCGTTCTCTGAATGTTGAGCTTTAAGCCAACTTTTTCACTCCCCTCTTTCACTTTCATCAAGAGGCTTTTTAGTTCCTCTTCACTTTCTGCCATAAAGGTGGTGTCATCTGCATATCTGTGGTTATTGATATTTCTCCCGGCAATCTTGATTCCAGCTTGTGTTTCTTCCAGTCCAGCTATTTAGCTCATGTCAAATTATATGCCACTGAAATCAGGAATATAAAATCCACCAGCCTTCAGCTAGAAGATATATTTAGGTCAAGAAATGAAGCTTGATTGAAGCAAGACATTAAGGAGGAGTTGCAGTTGGATATGGGGAAGGAGAAAATGAAGGGATATTTGCACAGATATATTGCACATTCATAGTATTGCAATTTAGAATTTGCCAAAACAAAGGTCCATCTAGTCAAGGCTATGGTTTTTCCAGTGGTCATGTATGCATGTGAGAGTTGGACTGTGAAGAAAGCTGAGTGCCGAAGAATTGATGCTTTTGAACTGTTGGAGAAGACTCCTGACAGTCCCTTGGACTGCAAGGAGATCCAATCAGCCCATCCTAAAGGAGATCAGTCCTGGGTATTCACTGGAAGGACTGATGCTGAAGCTGAAACTCCAATACTTTGGCCACCTCATGAGAAGAGTTGACTCATTGGAAAAGACTCTGATGCTGGGAGGGATTGGAGGTGGGAGGAGAAGGGTTTGACAGAGGATGAGATAGCTGGATGGCATCACTGACTTGAAGGATGTGAGTCTGAGTGAACTCTGGGAGTTGGTGATGGACAAGGAGCCCTGGCGTGCTGCAATTCACGGGGTCGCAAAGAGTTGGACACGACTGAGCAACTGGACTGAACTGAACTGAATCCTAATCCATTTTCCATAAATCCACTTACTGATATCTAGAACCCCCACTGAGAAATTTGTTTCAGATCTCCTTTAGAAGTTTATTTAATTCCCAGTGAGCCTGGCCCAGTGGCAAGAGATTTCCAAGAAAAGGGAGGGAACCTAACTCTCTTCTTGGTTTAATTTTATTCTGGAACACTTGTGAAGGCTCAGATCCAAGGGGAGAAAAAAATACCCTTCTATTCCAGGCAGCACAGCAAGGACATAACTCAAAAGTGAAAATCCTCCTGTAGAAGGAGGAAGGTACAAGGCTGCTCACATTAGCACCATGTTGCAAACTTAACATTTGTTTAAATTTGGAGGGAAATAGGACTTTCCAAGGGCCAGGGGCAGATGAAACAAAGTGAATGTTTCAGTCTTATCCTGTGAATATTTAAGAAGAAGTATACTTTAACAGTGCAAGAAAGATGGATGGATGGATGGATGGATGGATGGATGGATGGGTAGGTGGATGGATGGATGGGTAGGTGGATAAGTGGTTGAATGTACAAGTGTTGTTGTTGTGGTTCAGTTGCCCAGTCGTGTATGACTCTTTGTGACCCCATGGATGGCAGCACACCAGGCCTCTCTGTCCCTCACCATCTTCTGAAGTTTACCCAGTTTCATGTCCATTGTATCAGTGAAGCCATCCAGCCATCTCATCCTCTGATGCCCTCTTCTCCTTCTGCCCTCAATCTTTCCCAGCATCAGGGTCTTTTCCAATGAGTCCAGTTGTTCGCATCAGATGATCAAAATACTGGAGTTTCCGCTTCAGCATTAGTCCTTCCAATGAGTATTCAGGGTTGATTTCCCCTAAGATTGACTGTTTTGATCTCCTTGAATGAATGGATGGATAGTTGGATAAATAAGTGGGTGATGCATATGTGTGTGTGTTTGTTGTGGGTAGACAGGTGGATTATCAGATGGGAGGGCAAATAGATGGGTAGACAAATGGATAGGAAGAAATAGATGGACAAAGTGATAAATAGATGGATGGTGGGTTGGCTGGCTGGTTGGATGAGTGGATGGAAGTATAGGTGAATGAATGAATGAGTGATAAATAGGAAGATAGGGGTGCTAGGTGGCTAGCTAAATCCTGGTCATGTGTGTGCTTTGTTTCACCTATATGGTATTTGAATTAATAATTCTCGTTAAAGCACAGAAGAATGTACCTAAAAATCTGGATTTCTGGCTTTTCCTAAAAAATCAGCTCTGGCAAAACTGGGCCTACATTCCTTCATGGAAACAACTGATGAGTAATGACTGCCTGCTTTAAATTGGCATGCAGGCATCAGTCCACCGGGTCCCCACCACTCCACAGTAGCCCTGATGCCTGCCAGCCTCACTCTTTGACATTATCTACTTGCCCAGTCTCCATTTGTTAACTCATCATGACAGAGTGAGAGTGAAAGTCACTCAGTCATGTCTGACTCTTTGTGACCCCATGGACTATACAGTCCATGGAATTCCCCAGGCCAGAATACTGGAGTCGGTAGCCCTTCCCTTCTACAGGGGATCTTCCCAATCCAAGGATCGAACCAGGTCTCCCACACTGCAGGCAGATTCTTTACCAGCTGAGCCACCAGGGAAGCCCAAGAATACTAGAATGGGTAGCCTATCCCTTCTCCAGCATATCCTCCTGACCCAGGAATTGAACTGGGGTCTCCTGCATTGCAGGTGGATTCTTTACCAATGGAGCTATCAGGGAAGTCCTGTTAACTCATCATTCAGTTCAGTTCAGTTCAGTCGCTCAGTCGCATCCAACTCCTTGCGACCCCATTAATCGCAGCACACCAGGCCTCCCTGTCCATCACCATCTCCCGGAGAGTCCGTGATGCCATCCAGCCATCTCATCCTCTGTCGTCCCCTTTTCCTCCTGCCCCCAATCCCTCCCAGCATCAGAGTCTTTTCCAATGAGTCAACTCCGCATGAGGTGGCCAAAGTACTGGAGTTTCAGCTTTAGCATCATTCCTTCCAAAGAAATCCCAGGGCTGATCTCCTTCAGAATGGACTGGTTGGATCTCCTTGCAGTCCAAGGGACTCTCAAGAGTCTTCTCCAACACCACAGTTCAAAAGCATCAATTCTTCGGTGCTCAGCCTTCTTCACAGTCCAACTCTCACATCCATACATAACCACAGGAAAAACCATAGCCTTGACTAGATGGACCTTTGTTGGCAAAGTAATGTTTCTGCTTTTGAATATGCTATCTAGGTTGGTCATAACTTTTCTTCCAAGGAGTAACTCATCATAAGACCTAGTAAATATGGGCCCTTTAGTAAGTAGTCACGTGGTAAATTCATTGTTTGATGCCTCTGCCCTCAAGCTCCTGGTAAGAAGCTCTCCGTCTCCCTTCGCATTACTGCCAGGGTCATAATCCACCTCTTAGAGGCTGGCAATAAAGGCCTGGCCTCACTGCACATCTCCTTAGTGTGGAGATCTTACCTGTTAGCACGACATGAAAAGCATTTCAGGATCCAAATTCCCACCTACCTATTCAACCATACACATGAACTACTCTATCACCGCTGCAAACTAACATAGCTAAACTGCCTTCCCCTTAGGCAGGGCATGAAGCTACAATTCTTTGCCTTTGTTTGTGCTATTTCACCAGCCAAAGATGGGTCGTCAATCATTCTTGGTCTGTTTGGTGAACTCTTCATCCTTTAAGGCTCAGTACAAGTATGGCCTCCTCCTTGAAACCCTCTCTAACCACCCTCTCCAGACAGAATGAGATGCTGCCTTCTCTCTATCCCCTCCCGCATACTTGGACAATTATAAAAACACAGCCCCATGTGACAGTCTGTCCCAGGAACCACACCACCTAGTCTGGATCCTCAGGGCCCAGCAGTTTCCAGCCTGCAATTGCTCTCCATACATGTTTGTTGTTGAACGAGTCATGTAGCTATGCGGTGCTTACTTCATCATCAAGATATCGAGAAAATGCTTTACTGCAGAAGTGACTCAGGTTGTGTACTAAACACCTACGGGGACACTGACATAGTTTAAAACAGGAATGACATTCCTGGATTGTGCAGCGCACAGCAGTATTGGAGGACCTGTCCACAGACCATCCTGACAGGCAAATCTCAAGAAGAGATTTACCTCCCTCCAGCTAGGTCCATCAGAATAGACTTTGTCTATTTACTGTATATGTGACTTTGGACAAATTGCTTCAGCTCTCTGTGCCTCGGTACATTCATTAATAAAAGAGCAATAAAGAGTTCCTTCTTGATGGGATGGCATGAGAATTATATTAACAGTGTTTGACCTGATCAGTACCATCATTGTCATTATCATCACCATCATTATCACCACCACTCCCACCATCACCACTACCACCACCACTTAGAAGTTCAGGATTACTTTGATCCTAGACCATGAACATTTGTTTGGCGCACATTTCATACAGCCCCTGGAGATCTACATCAGAGTGGCCTGGACATCCTCTCTCCTGCTTCAGCATCCCATAGAAGTTCAAAGCCCTCGCTGTGATTCCTCAGGCTCTCAGGGTTGGGGGATTTATAGTCTCAAGACTTTTGTTTCTGTTTGTGCCTACGAAGTCAGTATCACTTTGAATCTGATGTGAAACTCAACTCCTTCCTCAGCCGACTCATGCACTAACACACACACACACACACACACACACACACACACACGCCATTTCTTCTAAGCATCTGTGGGTAAGTTGGAGGGGAGAAGTGGAAAAGAATTGTCACCACAGACTTACAAAGAACTTAAAATTCAACGTCACACATCCCAGTGCTTTAAATTCCCCGCTGCCACCATAACACCAGGGACCTGTCTCCGCCAGTCCTCCCTACGCGTTCACATGGTTGCCAGCTTCTCCTTTCTCCTGGGCACATCTCTCCCTGCTCCTCTCTGAAACAAAGAAAGAACTGCTCTCCTGAACTCATTCAGATCAGTTTAGCTTTGTCCTCCATTCCCTTGGTTTTTGCCAAAGCCCATGCCCCTGGGACATTGCCTCCAACTCAAATATAATTCATTCCCCAGAATTCTGGAGACAGGTTTCCAGGCACTAAAATTCTCTCCTCGGCTGTGCTTCAGTGGGGCCAGCTTCCCAGGTCTGCCACCTGTGCAGACACACAGAAAACTAGAGTCTATACTTAGAAGGGCCATGCTTAGGGTTTAATGTTATTTAGTCACTGTCTTGAAAGTCTTAATAGTTTTATGTTTAAATTTGTGTTCTATAAGTGCAGGCCTTCTCTGGTAGCTCGGTCCATAAAGAATCTGTCTGCAGTGCAGGAAACCTGGGTTCGATTCCTAGGTCAGAAAGATCCCCTGAAGAAGGAAATGGCAAACCACTCCAGCGTTCTTGCCTGGAAAATCCCATGGACAGAGGAGCCTAGCTGGCTACAGTCCACGGGATCGCAAGAGTGGGACATGACTTACCAGCTAAACCACCACCGAGTGCAGGCTGGTGGGTCTTCATTTCAGCGAGGTCTGGAGCCTAGCTTTCTGCACGGTCTCCCCCTCCAATCACCTCCTGCCTGCACGCTGACTCCTGGCACCCAGGCGTGTCTGGCCTCCTCCTCCCCACCTTTGCCCCGTGACCGATGCTGCCTTTCTCTTGGGGTGTACGAGAGGCACACACATGGATTAACTAATTGAAGGTATAAAACTTGGCACATAAAAGATACTCTTGTTTTAAGTTTCCAGGCCAGAGCCACATCTGCTCTGCAGCCCCAGGTGTGGACCTCTCCAGCCTCCTTGGCTTTCAGTTCTCCCACTTCTGAGTGGCTCCTCCATTTCACCCTAGATCTGATAGCATGGCCCTTCTTCCTAATAACATCCAAGTACTGCTGTCTTCTATCAATTAGATGTCACAGTCCAGGGTCCCTCACCTGAGTCAGAGGCGAATATTTTCCTCCATCATTCCCCTAAGAAGGTTTTCAATACTGAGCTCCATCTTCTTCCTCAGAATCCTGCTCCTCTCTGTCATTCGGGTCTAGAGCTTAGTTCCTTGACAGCCTCACAGGCGTATCTCTAAGTTCTTTTCAACTCTGACTCCAAGGGTGGAACTTACCAAACTATTCTTCATGCCCCACCCCACACCCATCCTCCCCAACCCATGGAGCTGCAGACATGTGCCTCCCATTTCCAGGTCAGGCCTCCATTCTAGGTCCACAGTTAGTGGTCTGCTCTAATGAGGTCGTCCAGGCTAGGGAAACTCCCTTTCACCTCCCAGTACAACACCCTGGTTTGTGTAACCCCTGAGCCCATCTTCATGGAAGCATTTCCCCACACCCTGTCCCCCAGGCAGGGAAGGCTGCCCTGGCGGAGTCACCAGGATCACCTGGGCCCTCTCTTGGATGGCTTTGGGAGAAGACAGTGATATCCTGTAATCTTTCCCTCCACCCCAACTACATCTTTTTCTCAAATTGTTAGGTGACCAGCAGCCTAAGAATTTGTTCAAGGTGATACAGCAGTGGTCTGACCTTCCTGCCACAGACTCATCTCACAGCACTGGGGCCTTTTTGAATCAGTAGGGCAAGTGGCACGGAATCGAGTTAGTGGCTAGACCATGCCCTTGACTTTCAGCAATCCCAGTTCTCCAGTTGCTTCAGAAGTGCTGGTCATCGTCTCCAGTGCGTGTACTATCTTTTCCAACACAGAAGAGGGCTGTGGCCATACCACCTTCCCCACAGGTGCCTAGGCCAGGGTAGACTGTCAAACACAGAGCCGACATGCCAGTCTGGGTGTAGCCATCACCACTCAGCCTCTTTTTCTGGTAACTTCAGTGACAGGATCTTTTAATTATGCTCATCTTCCATTTCTTGTGACTCACGGGGCTTCCTGCCTGGAAACTCTAGGCATATGATGTAAGCCAGAGGAATCAAATCAAACCAGCCTCCTGCCCGTGGGAATTTGCCAAGTGAGAGGAGCATGTGATCCACACTGACCAATCAGGGGTCTTCCCTGGGACTTTATATGTGGGCTCCAGGAGACAGAAGCTTTCTTCTGCTGGAGTTTCCAAATAGTGTGATGGAAGTCTGGCGCTGAGATCATTTGGTGACAGACCTCCCTCATCCTCTTCTTCCCTTTTGCCACTGGAATGTATGACTACATGAAGGGAAGCAGACTTTGAAGATGGGTGGAGGAAAAGACAGCAAAGAGGATTAGAGAGAAATGGGGAGAGAATAGTGGAAGGAAGAGGGAGCCCTCCAGAATCCAGCACATGCTGTAACCAGTTCTTGCCGCCTCCTCTAAACAAGCCTCAATCACTCTGTCTCTGCTTCTCTGCTTCTTTAGCTCCTCCAACCGGGCCTTGACATCAAGTTCTCCCAGTGAAACAATCTGGCTAGTCATCCTTGACTTTGCTGGATCCGAGACCATCTCGTAAGTTGGTGATTAGAGTAGGCAAGGTGGCCAATCCCCCTGTGACCAGGGAGGTGGGAGTCACAGGGTGCCACAGCAGCAGCTGAGGGCAAAGAACTTCCAGAAAGGAGTTGGCGGCACAGCACACCTCCTGGAACTGTGGCCATCCAGGGGTACTAGTCATCCCCAAACTGGATTCTTTAATATTTATTGATTCACAGGTGGAAAATACTGAGGTGATTGCCTGTAACTAACTCATACAGGGTTACCGCAAATTAAAGGGAGCTAGACATGAGAGGCAAAAGAAAAAAAGCAATTTCTTCAAAAAATGCAATTTATTTATTTTTTCCTCTGTGCCTGATTTCCTTTGGGTTGGCCCTGATTTCCTTAAAACTTCCCAAACCCCTAGACCCAGCTTGCGTCGGGAGCCACCTCCCTAGTCCAGGCCCAGTCCCTGCCAAGAACACAGAAGCTGGCTCGGCAGTGAGGGCTTCCCAGGACATATGAGCCACTGTCAGGGTGAGAGATGATCAGCCGTTAGGTTAATTCCTCATAAAATATCACTTAGGCCAGAGTAGGTTAGCTAAATATGTGGTCTTAAGAACTGAACTGAAGAATTATACAGAGCTTCTCTTTTGGCTCCAACAAAGAAGAGACAGACAGGGCTACAGAGCTATAACTGTGCATGGGGCCTGCACGGTCGCTGCTGGGCTGGTTGCCAAGTGACTTGAGGGCAACGCCAGTGCAATGAGAGGGCTGAGGTTTTCCTGCTCCCCGCAGGACCTTCCCTCCCCCTGCTAACCCTGCACGTCCCTCCCGCTGAAGTGGACAGCAGTGGAAATCTAGAGGCTCCCTCCCTCCTTCTCTGAAAACACCACCCAGCCTCCAATCTCTGCAGACTTCCGTGAAAGATGCCAAGAAAGTGGAGTGTAGAGTAGTGCAGAGTGTGCAGAAAATGCTTGGTCAGAGCACACCGATGGTAACGCACAGGTGTGTAGTTCATCACTAAGAGAAGCATCATATCCACTGCTCTCCCTCAGATGGCCTCTGCTCTAGCCATGTTGGTTCTCTCCATATTCTTCAAACACAGCTGCCATGCCCTCACCTCAGGACCTTTGCACAGGCTGTTTCTCTGCCTAGAATTCTTTCCCCATACATTTCTGCATGGCTTGCTTTCTCACTTCCTTTGAATCTTTACACAAATGTCACCTTCTCCACGAGGCTCTCCTTGGTCAGTGTATCAGAAGTATCAGTCACTCTAAACTGTTGCTCTTCTTTTCTGCATTTTTTTTTCCTCCTTATTATTTACACTTGATATATTTTACTATTTAATTTGTTTATCTGTTTCTCAAGTTTCATGAGGTCAGGTATTTTTTTCTCTTTCATTCACTGCTAAATCACCAGCAATCAGTCCCCTCTTATAAGATTCTGATTGTCCATTGCCTGGCACACAGTAGGTGCTCAAAGCATATTTGTTGAATCAATTAATTCATTGGAATGAGCCCATGTTTGGAACTGGATCTGGTTTGAATGTGTGTTCAACCGTTAGAAACATTACTTCTCTCTAAGTCTCAATTTCCTTATCTGTAAATTGGGTATAATGTCTTTTCTATAGGGTTCCAGAAAGGAGGATAAGGAATCCACTGGCAATGCAGGAAACAACAGGAGATGCTGGTTCAATCCCTGGGTTGGGAAGATTCTCTGAAGAAGGGAATGGCAACCCAGTCCAGCATTCTTGCCTGGGAATTCCCATGGACAGAGGAGGCTAGTGGGCTACAGTCCATGGGGTCACAACTGAATGACTGAGAATTCATGCTGAGGGGAGGGTCATGAGATAATGCATGTAAAGTACTGAGCACAGTGTCTGGTTCGGAGTAGGAAGAAAATAACCAACAGTTATCTTGCTATTGTGAGAATGGAACTGACTGTTACTACCCAAAAGCTTGAGAACAGGTCAACAGAAAGAATGAAAACCTTCAAATCTGCCTGGGTTTGAGGTCAGAGACAAAATAAAACTCACGTGCCAAGATGCTTCTGTATGGAAGCCCCTGTGTGTGTGTGTGTGTGTGTGTGTGTGTGTGCGTGTGTCTGTATACATGCACACATACACCATCACATTCATATAGAAGTTAGAGTTCATGAGTTTTAATCCCCATCACAATTATTCCAAGCTCTATCTTTGGGTATCCGTGAGTGCACAAGTATTGTAAACACAACACACGTACACAGGTGCTCAAGCAGACACAATCACGCACAAGGGGCTACCCCCACCCCCAGGAAAGGGACCCTGTGGCAGGGCAACTGCTTTGCTGTTGGGAGAGAAACTGTGCCCTGAACGGCATGACTACACTCAGGGTCCTTTCTAGATGCTGTCCGCGGCCAAACATGGCTCTCTGTCCCTCCCCGTGGCCCTCTTGACAGCCTCAGACAGCCTTCCGAGGCTTCTTGAAGGGACTCATGACTTCAAGACACAGAGACCCTCTAGTGGTCTGACTGCCAGTGGGAGTGCTTGGCAGCACAATCTGCCTGAATCTGTGCCTGTCCCAGGTGGAGAGCAGACACACAATGAGCAGGGCAATCATCATGGAGCCAGAGTTTAAAAGACAAAGATTTTCTGAAGGACTTTCCCACCATGGCAAGGCACCCCAAGGTGGCTTCCAGAGCAGAGCAGCACCTGATGAGAATGGTTGATGGGACCGGACAGTCCCCAGCCTCTCCATCCCACCACATCCTGCCCCTCCCCATCACCCACCCTGGCCCCTGCCCTCTGCCACAGTGAAAATAGTGTCCTAGGAAGAGCACTGGCTTTAGAACCAGGCAGTTTGAAGACTGAGATCTTAATTCCAACACTTGGCAGCTGGGAGAACTTCAGCAAATTACTTAGCCTCTCTGAAGCACAGTTTTGCCATCTGTTAAATCATCTGAACAGTAACTCCCTTGTTGAATTGATGGGAGGATTTAAGTCAGAGCCATCATGTACTGCTGCTCAGGTTGTGCACTGCACAAATCCAAGTGGCCATCATAAGACCACAAAGTCAGTGACGGCCCTTGGATTGTGCAGGGATGAAATATTGTGTTAGAAGCATCTGACAGAAGGCCTGGAACCTAGTGAGTGCTGAATCATTGTGGCCAAAAAAGATTAGGCTTATTCATCAGACTTTCAATTCACAAAAGGACAATCACCTAGCTTTCAGCTGGTGTAATAGCTTCAGAGTAGAAAGTTGTAGCCACGGTGATATACGAGGCAACTTCAGTGGTGACAGGGCTATGATGTCCTCAGGAAACCTATTTTCATTTTTCTTTAGAGCCCAGAGCTCCAGGAGTTGGTCACAGCTCTCCACTTACAGGACATTTTTTGGGTGAGTAATCAGATAGCCTGCAGTGCCCGGATGTATGTGCTCTTGAAATCATTTGGTCTTCATAAGGTGAGGTTTGATGTAAGTGGTGTGTAATTGCCTTTTCCTATAACATAATATGCTGCTTTCTTAAATTAAAACATAATGTACAGGGACTTCCCTGGTGGTCCAGTGGTTAAGAATTCACCTGCCAATGACTGAGGAACTAAGATCTTGCATGCTGCAGAGCAAGCGAGCCCCCACGCCAGCATGAAAGATCCTGCGTGATGCAGTGAAGATCCTGTGTGCCACAACTAAGACCCAACGCAGCCAAATGAAAACATTTAAAAAATGTTATGCACAGAAGGAGTCCCAGTGAGAGAGCCAGGTCTTACCAATCTGTCCTCAGCAAAGTCCAGCAGCTGACAAGTCACACTAGCAAGCAGAGGACTTCCAGTCAGCAGTTCAGAGCCTCTTTCCTAGAGGTCCATCAGGTATTAAGGGACGAATTCTGGAAGACAGAGGCTAAAACAACAATCCAAAAGAAAGGAAAAAAGGGAAGGGAGGGAGGAAGGCAGATAAGAGAGAGAGAAAGGAAGGAAAGAAGGAAGGAAAATGGATGAAAAGGAGGAAAAAAGAAAGGAAAATTAACTCAGACAAATAATTCAAAGCAGGAGGCAAAATAACAGTTCCAGCAAATTTGTGATTAACAGCCATATTGAGAGGATTTCACAACTATAAAACAAGAACAAGGGGTCATAATAAGAGAAAAAGAACAAGAAAGAACGTCTGGAAGTTCAAAATGTAAGAGCAGAAATAAAAATGCAGTTGATAAATGAGATGATACAGTTGAAGACATATTCCAGACACTCAAACATAAAAACAGAGATGGAAAATGAGAGAAAATGGTGTGTTCTGTCTGGTGGTTAATCAAGAAAGAAAACAAAGTAGAGGAAGTACTAGAACATTTTCTAGGACTCAAGAAAGTAATTTTCCAGATGGAAGGAGCCGTCAAAGAACCTAGCCTAATGAAGGAATTCTCACATCAAAGCCAGGCACTCCAAAAGTACCTATCACCAGAAATAAAGAAGATCCCAAAAGCTGTCAAGGAGAAATAGTTAGAGATTACAGTGGCATACAACTATAATAGAAGACTATAGAACAATGCTTTCAAAATTCAGAAGGAAAATGACTGCCAACTTAAATTCTGTGGCCAGGTGAATCGTCAGTCAGGAATGTGTACAGAATAGAAGCATTCGAAAATTGAAGCTAAGATTCCAGTCCCCAGAGTGCCTGACTCTGAAGTCAGTGCTCTTTCTAGGATGCTATTACCACTGTGGCAGTGAGAGGAGGAGGGGGTGGGAAGGAGAGGCTGGGAGCTGTCCAACACCATCAGTCATTCTCATCAAGTGCTGCTCTACTCTGTCTTAAAAAATTTACCTCCAATGTACCATTTGAAAGAAGGTACTGAAGGATGTGTTCCATCAAAATGAAGGAGTAAATTGAGAAAGAGGAATGGAATCAGAAAGTCATTCACCCAGCACGGGATGGCAGAGAAAGGGGATTATCAGGAGGATGGAAAAGAGATGACAAGGAAACCAGCTGTATAGCACCCAAGGAGGAAAATCCATCCAGGACAGAGTAGGAGAAGAACAGAGTGACTCTAGGAGTAAAAATCAAAACGGTGGCTTACTTGACACAGTTGAATGTGAGAAGAGCCATTCCATAAGCTGTACAGAAGGTTTCATCAGAAATGTGAAGGACACCAAACAATTCTTAAAGCAATTAAGTGCAAGAAAAGAAAATCATTGGAAAAGGCCCTGATGCTGGGAAAAATTGAAGATGGTAGGAGAAGGGGATGACAGAGGATAAGATGGTTGGAAGGCGTCACTGACTCAATGGACATGAGTTTGAGTAAGCTTTAGGAGCTGGGGATGGACAGGGAAGCCGGGCGTGCTGCAATCCATAGGGTCACAAAAAGTCGGACACAACTGACCGAGGGACTGAACTGAACTGAAGTACAAGAAAAGCAACATTGTACAGTAACCTCATAAAAGAACTATTAAAATTTTCTCTCCATAATATCTCTTGACAAACTATACCACTTTTTAGACAATAAGCACTTTCTGCCTTTCATTTTATTTTTGCTTTTGAGACAACAAAATTTCACCCAGAAGCACACTAAATATATATGCCATCAGTTCAGTTCAGTTCAGTTACTCAGTCATGTCCGACTCTTTGCAACCCCATGAATCGCAGCACGCCAGGCCTCCCTGACCATCACCAGCTCCCGGAATTCACTCAGACTCACATCCATCGAGTCAGTGATGCCATCCAGCTATCTCATCCTCTGTCATCCCCTTCTCCTCCTGCCCCCAATCCCTCCCAGCATCAGAGTCTTTTCCAATGAGTCAACTCTTCGCATGAGGTGGCCAAAGTACTGGAGCTTCAGCTGGAGCATTATTCCTTCCAAAGAAATCCCAGGGCTGATCTCCTTCAGAATGGACTGGTTGGATCTCCTTGCAGTCCAAGGGACTCTCAAGAGTCTTCTCCAACACCACAGCTCAAAAGCATCAATTCTTCAGGGCTCAGCCTTCTTCACAGTCCAACTCTCACATCCACACATGACCACAGGAAAAACCATAGCCTTGACTAGATGGACCTTGGTCGGCAAGGTAATGTCTCTGCTTTTGAATATGCTATCTAGGTTGGTCATAACTTTTCTTCCAAGGAGTAAGCGTCTTTTAATTTCATGGCTGCAGTCACCATCTGCAGTGATTTTGGAGCCCCCAAAAATAAAGTCTGACACTGTTTCCCCATCTATTTCCCATGAAGTGATGGGACCAGATGCCATGATGTTAGTTTTCTGAATGTTGAGTTTTAAGCCAACTTTTTCACTCTCCTCTTTCACTTTCATTAAGAGGCTCTTTAGTTCTTCTTCACTTTCTGCCATAAGGATGGTGTCATCTGCATATCTGAGGTGATTGATATTTCTCCTGGCAATCTTGATTCCAGCTTGTGCTTCCTCCAGCCCAGCGTTTCTCATGATGTACTCTGCATAGAAGTTAAATAAGCAGGGTGACAATATACAGCCTTGATGTACTCCTTTTCCTATTTAGAACCAGTCTGTTGTTCTATGTCCAGTTCTAACTGTTGCTTCCTGCCCTGCATACAGATTTCTCAAGAGGCAGGTCA
>NW_024070201.1:64054478-64079255 GCF_014754425.2 Oryx dammah
TGACCTGCCTCTTGAGAAATCTGTATGCAGGTCAGGAAGCAACAGTTAGAACTGGACATAGAACAACAGACTGGTTCCAAATAGGAAAAGGAGTACGTCAAGGCTGTATATTGTCACCCTGCTTATTTAACTTCTATGCAGAGTACATCATGAGAAACGCTGGGCTGGAGGAAACACAAGCTGGAATCAAGATTTCCAGGAGAAATATCAATCACCTCAGATATGCAGATGACACCATCCTTATGGCAGAAAGTGAAGAAGAACTAAAGAGCCTCTTAATGAAAGTGAAAGAGGAGAGTGAAAAAGTTGGCTTAAAGCTCAACATTCAGAAAACTAAGATCACTGCATCCGGTCCCATCACTTCATGGGAAATAGATGGGGAAGCAGTGGAAACAGTGTCAGACTTTATTTTTCTGGGCTCGCTCCAAAATCACGGCAGATGGTGATTGTAGCCATGAAATTAAAAGATAGTTACTCCTTGGAAGGAAGGTTATGACCAACCTAGATAGCATATTGAAAAGCAGAGACATTACTTTGCCAACAAAGGTCCATCTAGTCAAGGCTATGGTTTTTCCAGTGGTCATGTATGCATGTGAGAGTTGGACTGTGAAGAAAGCTGAGCGCCGAAGAATAGATGCTTTTGAACTTTTGTGTTGGAGAATATTCTTGAGAGTCCCTTGGACTGCAAGGAGATCCAACCAGTCCATCCTAAAGATCAGTCCTGGGTGTTCTTTGGAAGGAATGATGCTAAAGCTGAAACTCCAGTACTTTGGCCACGTTATGCAAAGAGTTGACTCATTGGAAAACACTCTGATGCTGGGAAGGATTGGCAGCAGGAGAAGGGGATGACAGAGGATGAGATGGCTGGATGGCATTACTGACTTGATGGACATGAGTTTGAATGACCTCCAGGAGTTGGTGATGGACAGGGAGTCCTGCAGCCTGCGATTCATGGGGTTGCAAAGAATCGGACACGACTGAGCAACTGAAATGAACTGAACTGAGCTGAACTGAAGCTGTCCAAGACAAGTTGATTGGTGGCTGCTGGAAATGGTGGGTCCTGCTCCCAGTTAACCCCTCCTGCAAAGCTTATGACCAGCTCCCATTTACAAAAACCTTCTCTTCATTGAGCTCAGCAGCCCTGTAGGTTTGGCAGGGTGGGGCAGAGATTCTTCTTTCATGGAAGATGAAACTGTGGCTCAGAGAGGTAAGAGACTTATACACTTACCCCAGCAGATAAGAGCCCAGGAAAGGAGCAAGAAACCAGGTCTTCTGAATGCCTAAAGCAATTCCCACTCTACCTTATTGCCTCTCAAAAACTTTTCCATTAATGAAACATACTCTTTGAAATGAAATATATTCATAATGAAATATACCCTTTTCTCCAAGTTAGTTGTGAAGAGCAAGCATTAAGACTATATCATATACTGAGAGTGCACTTCTTAGAAAAATAAATTTAATTGCAGCCTCTTGATTCAAATCAAACCCATTTTGTTTTAAACTTTCCATTACGGTAACATAGAGCTGCAGAGAATGTGCTTTCCATCCTAATTTGAGACTCAGATGGCAGCTCCTTTCGTACTTCTATCTTTAAAAACCTACCTCCCCCATCCCCCGGCTTGTTATCTTTTCTTCCACTTGCCAAACAAATCTTCTCCAAAAAAAAAAAAAAAAAATAGAACTGATTAAACGCCTAAGGGAAAGAAAGAGAAGAGCTCAAAATTAGTAGAATCTGTTCCCACATGTTCAGGCTAATTTAACTTTTCTCACATGACAGATTAGAAAGGAAAAGAAAAATTTGCATAGAAGGACAATTAAGAATAAACAAGAGGTGTCTTCTGTCTCAAATTAGGACAGGATTCCATCATTTGTTTTTACATGGGTGGCACGCGGGAACTAATGGGTGGACACTTTGTTCTCCAGTATGATCCAGCAAGTGGGAGCTTAATCACAAAGTGAGAATCAGCTCACAATGAAATGTGCCTCAGGCCTTCCACTCGGCCAGCAGGGCTAACAACCCTAACTCTCATCTTACAGGCTGTAGAGCTTATGAAAAATGTGAAAATGCCCAGGGCCCATGAAAGTGTGGCCAAGTCTAATGATTGATAGATAGACATATAGGTAGATGTAGATATAAATAGATGATAGATAGATATAATAGGTAGATAGATAGATGATAGATAATAGATAGGTGATAGATAGATAGATAGGTGGTAGATAGGTAAATGATAGATAATAGATAGATGAATCAGTGAAGCAATGAGAGTCTCTTCACCGGAGGGATTTATCTGAATATGAAACACCATGGCTCCCAGCCTATCTTTGAGCTCACCAACCCCAGTAATTTCTAGTGACTCTCTCCTTCCTCAAAGCTCTAAGAATATTCAGAAGACCTGCTCTGCAAGGGTAATTATGGGGGTAGATTTTTAATGTGCAAGACTTGGTACACAGTAGCCACTTATTACTCCAGCTGCCACAGGAAGTTTCGCTCCTTGGCAAAGCAAAGATGCCTACACATAGAGTCCCAGCTGCTGACAGCCTTAAATTAGCCGGAGATTTGCCTCTCAAAATGAGCTTTACAAGAGCTCAAAGGTCAATTAGCCCCAAATAAGAGCTGGCACAGTCCCCACCCACTTCCTGGTGAACCAGAGGAAGAGAGAAGAGACACAGTGGAGTCTGAAGTTTTCAGCATCTGATTGTAATATCAACTATAATATAATATTTTTCAATAATAGATAATAGAAATTGACTCTGGCTAATTTAATTAAAATGAAACGCCAGCATTTATTGAAAGGATTTATGTTAGCCTAGAGATTCCCAGGAAAAGCTAAACATAACTTCATCAAGAGTAGAAGCCCCAGTAGCTCTGGGAATCTGGGGACCAGGAATCTAGTAGCTCTGGAAAATGCGTAATGCATCAAAGACTGCCTAGAGAAAGGCCTTTTCAAATTATTTTCCCATCAGTTTCCTCCACCTGGTTCAAATTGTTTGGCAAGAACATTTGATTAACCCAACCTTGACCCAGGGGACACATAGGACACAAGGGACAAAGCCTGTCTGTCTATAGTGTCATAGGAGTTATTCCCCAAAGGCCAGCCCCTATTATTTTTAAAAGGCCAAAAAGATGTGGACAAGCAAAAGCAACAGGAATTCATTATGCTGTTTCTGTCTGTAGCCCAAAGAAAAATATATGTCAAACCTTCCAAAGATTTCAGGCTCAGTGCATGAAACACCCTGTGTTCTATTTCCAGAAAGTAAAAATCGACACAGGAACAAACTTTCTCCATCCCTACCTTACATATCAGACAATATCTACACCTTGAAAGGAGATAAAGGATAGGGGCTCCAGTTAGTGAGCTCCTAAGTGCTGTGCAGTAAGGGTCATGAGAGGGAAGTGAGAGGGACATAGCAGGGGTGCCTCGCCTGACCAGGACTCAGGGAAGGGCAAGGAGGAGCCAAGGGACAGGGAAGGGGTGGGAGTCTATAGAGCGTGGGATGCAGCCTGAGGGCAGGAGGAGGAGCAGGTGGTGCCTTGGAAGGGTGCCGAAAGTGGTTCGGTTGGTCCAGAGGATAGGGGTTTAGAGTAAATTGAACTCTTGGCCCCAGTGCTTCACTCTCTGCAGGCTCAACCTTGTCGCGGGCAGGATGAAGGGTGCCTGTTTCTGGCTGACTTTGACTTGGCCCTGAAATTGGTAGATGTGTCAGTGTTTCGATCTTAAGAGGCCTCTTAAGAGTGTAGGTTTTAGGCATTCAATGCTCTATTCACCTCCATGAATTTCTGCCACTTCCATAAGAAGAACTGGCCCCAGCTTCTTTGCTGGTCCAGGGAGGATGAAAGACACATGGAGCAGGGCCTTCAGGCCAGTCCACAGAACTGCGTCTAGAGGTAGAGGGGTTCAGCCAAGCCCGGTCTCGATCACCCAACTTAAGTACCACAGCCTGAAGCAGAATTGCCCCAGCTGACCTTCGGATCCATGAGTATAAAGGATGGCTAGTTCGTGTCACTGAATTTGGGGGTGGTTTGTTATACAATATGCCTGGGACAAGGGTTGAGGAATATAGGAGTGACAGTAAAGAAGCCTGAGAAGGGACGGAAGAGGTAAGCGGAGGCCTAATCATTAAGGACTCTCTAAGCCTATTAAGTTGAACTTTTATCTTAAAGGCAATGGAGTCTATTGAAATGTGTTAAGGAGGGATGTTTCCTCCTAGATTTTCTTCTTAAAAAGCTCACTCTGGGGGCCTATAAGGTATATAGGATTAGAAGGGCTTCTGGGGTCCAGGAGAGGTTTCCTAAAGTCCTCAAACTAATACTTTTCCAAAGAGCACAACTTTACACACTTTTCTTCCAGTGTATGGATGTCCTATTGACTTTTTAAATGGTATCTTTAATTTTTATAAGATCCAGTTTATTACATTTTTCTTTAATGGCTAGTGCTTTCTGTGTCTGTTCTAAAAAAAATCATTGCCTTTCTCAAATTAGGAACAATATTCTCCTTTTTTTTTTTTTTTTCTAGAAGCTTTATAGTCTGGCTTTTAAATTTAGGCCTATGATCTACAATGAATTAATTCAGGGGTATGTTGCAAGATACTGTTGATTTTTTTTTCCCCATATAAAAACCCAGTTATTTTGGCACCTTAAAAAGAATTTTTTTTTTCTTTCTCTATTGAGCAGTCTTAGTTCAAATATAAAAACTTAATTGGCTATATATGTTTGGATCTATTTCTAGATTCCTTAACCTGTTCCATTGATTTATTTTTCTATTCTTATACCACATTTTCTTGATTACTGTAGCTTTGTAAAGGATTTGAAATCAGATGGTGTAAGTCATTCAGCCACGTACTTTTTGAAGATTACTTGACTATTCTAGGACCTTTGCATTTCCACATAAATTTTAGAATCAGCTTGTCAAGTTATACCCTCCTCCCAAAAAGGACTACTGGGATGGTTAATTGTAATACTTCTAAAGATTAATTCTGGGGAACTGATGTCTTAACAATGTTGAATCTTCCCATTCTTGAACATAAAATATCTATTTATTTAAATATTTAATATTTTTCAACAGGATTTTGTACCTTCCTACATAAAAACCTTTAAAATCTTTCATTATCTTTGTCCCTAAGTATTTTGATTTTTTTTTAATGCTAAGGTAAGTGATATTGAGCTTTTCATTTTCTTTTCCAACTGTTTGTTGTTCTTTTACATAAATGCAGTTGATTTTTATATATTGGCCTAGAATCTTGCAATCTTTCTAATGTTAAACAGATCTTATATATAGCTGAGATAAACTCTACTTGATAATGATGTATTATATCCTTTTAAAGTATGACAAGGCTCCCCTGGTAGCTCAGACGGTACAGTGTGACATCTCTTTAATTTAGCTAAAAAATTTTTCACATAGGCATAGGAATTGTATGTCTTCTTAATGAATTGACTTTCTCGTTATTATGTAATATTCCCCTTTATCCCTTGTAATTGTTCTTGACTTTGTCTGATAATATGGTTACTCCTGTGTTTTCACAATTAATCATTATTTGGTTGTCCTTTTCTATTCTTTTCCTTTTAGTTGTATGTGTCCTCATAAACATTGTATAATTAGACCTCATTTTTGAAATCCAGTCTGGCAGTATTGCTCATTTAATTAAACTGTCTATTCTATTTAAGTATAATGTAATCAGTGATTTGGTTGGATCTAATTCTACCACCTTGCTATTTGTTTTCTCTTTGCCACATTCATGCTTTCTTTCTTATTTCCTTCTTTCTCTTCCTTTTTTTGGATTAATTAAATGTTTTCTAGTTTTCTTCTTTTTTGTCTTTTTAGCTATGCCTCTTTGTTTTAATTTTTAGCAGTTGCTCTGGAGATTAAAAGAAGCATATTTTGGTTATCAGTCTACCTGTGATAATGAAGTAACTTTATGCCACCTCACATATAATAGAAAAGAAGACCTCACAGAGTATACTTTTATCTGTCGCTTCTTATCTCTTATGATACTGTTGCTTTCCACCCTGCTTCTATATACATTATATACCTCACAATACTTTGCCACTGTCTCTGGTTTAAGCAGTCAAATGTCTTTTAAAGAAATTTTAAGAATGTCATTTATATTTGTACCCAACATATTTTCTATATCTTTTACTCTTTTTCTATAGGATCTGATATCTTATGGAATCATTTTCCTTTTGCCCAAGAACTTCCTTTAATATTTTGTAGAGTACATATATGCTAGTGAATAATCCACCTTATCTGAAAATGTCTTTACTTGCCTCTGTTTTTTTAAAGGTTGTTTTTGCCAGAGACAGAATTTTACATTGACTGGGAACTTTGGTTTTTATTTATTTATTTTATTTTAGAACTTTAAAGATGTCACTTCATACCTTCTGTCTGGTTTTATGACTGATATGATGAGAAATCAGCAGTATTCTTATCGTTATTCCTTTGTAACCTGTCTTTTTTTCTTCTGGCTGTTTTTAAAATGTTCTTTATCTTTGACTTTCAGCTACTTGCTCATGAAATGACTAGGTGTGGTTTTCTTTGTGCTTATCTTGAATAAGTTCCATTGAGGTTTTGTGTTTTTTTTTTTTTCAATCTGAGTGTTGACAGTTTGTCACCTAATTGGGGAAATATTGGTCATTAATTCTTTCATTTCTTTTCTTGCTTCTTTTTTCCCCTCTCTTCTCCTATTGGGACTCTGCTTTCACTCATACTGCTTGATATTTGCCCACAAGTCACAAGTCTGTACATTTTTTTAAATGAACTGTTTAGATAACTTAGATACTTTAGATAATTTTTCTTGATCTGTATTCAAGTTCACTAATTTTTCTTCAATGTTCACTGGACATGGAACAACAGACTGGTTCCAAATAGGAAAAGGAGTACATCAAGGCTGTATATTGTCACCCTGCTTATTTAACTTATATGCAGAAAACATCACGAGAAACGCTGGCCTGGATGAAGCACAGCTGGAATCAAGATTTCCAGGAGAAATATCAATAACCTCAGATATGCAGATGACACCACCCTTATGGCAGAAAGCAAAGAAAAACTAAAGAGCCTCTTGATGAAAGTGAAAGAGGAGAGTGAAAAAGTTGGCTTAAAGCTCAACATTCAGAAAACGAAGATCATGGCATCTGGTCCCATCACTTCATGGGAAATAGATGGGGAAACAGTTTAAACAGTGCCTGACTTTGTTTTTGGGCTCCAAAATCACTGCAGATGGGGACTGCAGCCATGAAATTAAAAGACACTTACTAATTGGAAGAAAAGCTATGAACAACTTAGACAGAATATTAAAAAGCAGAGACATTACTTTGCCAACAAAGTTCCATCTAGTCAAAGCTATGGCTTTTCCAGTGGTCATGTATGAATGTGAGAGTTGGACTGTAAAGAAAGCTGAGCACCGAAGAATTGATGCTTTGAACTGTGGTATTGGAGAAGACTTTTGAGAGTCCCTTGGCCTGCAAGGAGATCCAACCAGTCCATCCTAAAGGAGATCAGTCTTGGATATTCATTGGAAGGACTGATGCTGAAGCTGAAACTCCAACACTTAGGCCACCTGATTCAAAGAACTGACTCACTGGAAAAGACCCTGATGCTGCGACAGATTGAAGCTGGGAGGAGAAGGGGACTACAGAGGATGAGATAGTTGGATGGTATCACCGACTCAATGGACATGAGTTTGAGTAAACTCTGGGAGTTGGTGATGGACAGGGAAGCCTGGCGTGCTGCAGTCCATGGGGTCACAAAGAGTCAGACACAACTGAGCAACTGAACTGAACTGAATCTTTTCTCAAGCAGTGTGCAGCTAATGAAGTTTTTCATTTTATAAATTGTGTTTTTCAGTTCTGCACTTTTCATTTGTTTCTTTTTAAAGTCTCTCTTTCTCCATTAAGATTCCTATAGCAAGATGTCCATCTTTTCCTTTAAATTCTTTTATTTTTTTATTTGGCTGCACCGGGTCTTAGTTTTGGCATGTGGGCTCTAGTTCCCAGATCAAGGATCAAACCCAGGCCCCCTTCATTGGGAGTGTGGAGTCTGAGTCTTTGAACTCCCAGGGAAGTTCCTCCTTTAAATTCTTGAACTTATTTGTAATGGCTATTTTATAATCACTGTCCACGACTGACGACATCTGTGTCATCCCTGGGTCTGTTCCTAATGACTTTATTCTCCTGGCTATGGGTTACATTTTCTTGCTACTTTGGATGTCTAGTAACTTTTTGGAATACTGAACATTACAAATGCTGCAATGCTGAGTCTGGATTATGTCCTTTTCCTTTAAAGAATGTTGATTATTGAGTGTTGAGTATTGTTTTGGCAAGCATTTAATTCATTCACTTTGATCCTGTTGAGGCTTGTTTTTCAGTTTTGTTAATGTAGGTCAAGAATAGTCTATGTGTTCGGCTCCAGTACTCCAGTTCCTTGGACTGGCCACTCATGGGTCTCAGCTAAATGCCCAGAGTGTTCAGTAACATAGTTACCCTGAGATTGACCAGAAGCCCAATAACCCCATCACTGTGTAAACTTAAGAATTTCCATAAATTCATCGTCTCTCAGTAGCTATTCTCTGCCTAGCCAGGCAGGGTCTTGCCCACACATGTACAGCTTTGTATTTGGCCAAAACCTAAAGGGGACGTGAATGTAGATTTCTGGGGCAACTTCTCTGTTCATTTATTTCTTCTTTAGTACCCTATTCCATCAATTCCGGTCACCTCAGCAGCTGTAGCTCTGTTGCCTTCAGCCAATGAGACCATGGCTGTCTTTTAACATCTACTTTCTCATGACACTATTTGGAACATGTCCCATAGCAGAAAGCAAGAATGAATGTGGGGTTCACTTCATGTGTTTTCTTTGCTTAAGGTTCACTGGCTATGCTTTCTGTAAATTTTTACAAGCATTAAGTAAAGCTCTTGGAACATATTAGGTGCTTAGTAAGATGGTTTTTAAGGACACAGGCATGATTAACTTGGCTCACTTGAGTCCTACTTCTGGAAATACCCACAAGTCTTATCAAATGGCCTATCCAGAGAATCAAACTCCATCTCCTCCTCCTACTTCCAGTTTCCCCTTAGGGTAATCAACTTTCTCTTCAGAGGCTGGCAAGCAGCTTTTTTTTTTTTTTTTTTTTTTGCTTTTTGCACATTTGGGTTACTCAGTTTGTAAAGCTTTGAGCATTCGGAGAATGATCAGAATTACATTCATCCACAATTAAAATGCACACTGTTCTCTGGGGGATTTGATATACATTTTCCAAATCAGCTAAATGCTCTCTGGGAGAATCATTACTGAGGATCGGGAGGTTGTGAATGACCTAGCATAAATCATCATTTGGAATGTATCCTTAAAGCCCTGCATGTAGTTTCGCATGTTACCAAGGAAAGAGCTTCCGAGGTTGTTCAAAGATCAATGCTGAAGAGGGGAAGAAGGCGGCTCCAAGGGAACCTCCTCGGAAGGGAAGACCAGATGTAGGAGGCTCTTGGGCAAAAGAAATCCCTAGCAAATGCCTCCTGGCTCTTTCCATTCCCCTCAAATGCCCAGTTCTGCCTCATCTTCCTGGGGCACATTTTCCGGACCAGTGAACCGAATGAAAAACAGGCTCTTTTCTTTTGTTTTCATCGTGACTAAGAAGAACAGGTCTCCAAAGGGAGGATTATTTCAAGACTGCTTTGGAGATTACATTTGGATATTTCACATTTCACCATTATCTGTCATTCTGCACCCCGCCCACCCCCACCCCACATACAGACTATATAACCAACACCACCCTCCTTTCTGCAAAACATGTGTCATTTGGCTTTGGGGCTTAATGACTCCATTCTTGCCTTAGAGACCATGAATGGACAATTTGAGTTCGGAATTCCTATAGTTTGGCTAGTGGAACCAACGCTCTAATTAAGATTTCCTGTTCAGCAACAAGCACCATTCTCCCCAGGCCTGCATTTTGGTTCAAAAGCACAAGACAAACAAGGGATGGAAAAGACTAAATGTGTGAGAGTTTTCATTTTCCTCCAGGGGGAAAAAAAACAACAAGCTATGATTTTCCTCCAAGCAAACAAACTGTTTTCCATATGTTTCCAAGAAAAAACTGCTTTTCTGCCATTCTGCACGTTCCATGGATGATTCCAGTGGGGGGATACTAGGAAGCAGCACGTTTTCTCTTGTTGCTGGGAAAATTTGTTTGCCAACTCGTGGTCTCTACGCTCTGGTAATTGGGCTTGGGGCGCCCACTGCAACTCCACTTCTGAAAGGAAGCCAGAGAACAAGGAGGAGCAGGGTTAGGTTTCTACAAGCTGTGAGGGCGACTGGACAGGAGCCCAGTGAGGCTGGCCTCATGGCCTGAGGACGCTGCTGTTCCTTACTCTTGTCTCTGCCCCCGGAGCATCCATTGGGGAGGATGCTGGGCCTTCTGCAGAAAGATGGTCTAAAATAACTTCTACAATGTAACTTCTGGCTCCTGGGATGCCTGTCGTTCCCACACAAACCACAGGGCACAGGTCAAGGGCAGCCCTTCTAATCCTTGCTGCTGCGGCTAAGTCATGTCAGTCGTGTCCGACTCTGTGCGACCCCATAGTCGGCAGCCCACCTGCCCTCATCTTTCCCCTATTTCAATACCTTCAATAGTTCTCCCATTGCTTTTAGGATAAAGTCCATTCTTCCCAGATTTTCTTACGAGGTAAATTCTCACCAACCTAGTTCTACTGTATCTTTACTCTCATCTCTCATTACTCCCTCCACAATTCTCTCTCCACTCCTCTCCCCAGCCCCCACCACTTTCTCCGCTCTAGCACATAAGTGTTTGCAGCCCCTTGAATGCACAGGACTCTCTCTTTTTGGGGATGCTGTTCCTATGGACAGCAACAATCCACACATGCTCTATCTTGCTGACTCCTAGTCATACTTCAAATCTCAATGCTAGCTTACTTCCTCCAGGAAGCCTTCCTTCCAGCCTGCAGTAGGAAGTGACCTCCTGTTTGCTGCCATAAGGCACCATGCTTGCCACATCTCTGTTAGTCATTGACAAGTATTACTGAATATGTCTATGTAGCAAACCCTGGGGATACAGTGGAAAGAAAACAGTAATAAACAAGTAAAAGAAGCAAGTAAGTGGATAAAACCATCTGTACTAAGAACTGGGAAGGAAGAGGATATAAGGAGTGAGGTAAAGACTATCTATATGGTTTAACTCTGATGTCCTCTTTACCTCTCTTTCCATTAGACATCAGGTCTTCTAGAGCAGAGAGTCATATTAATCATCTCTTTATTTCAAACAAACAACATAGGACGTGGCATATAGAAGGCGCTCAATAAGAGTTTGCGGTTTGAATCACAGCCATTTTCTGTTCCAATTCTAGGCTTATTTTCAGCTCTGCTGGAAATTGGAAATGTCAAATCTTTTTCCAGGAGGGGTAAACTGGGTAATTAAAGGAATCAAAAACAAAGACACTGGCTCATTTGGGATTCAACCCCCAAATCTGTCATGCACCTATCATTCCTATGATAGGAGAGTGTTTTAAAATATGTCCTCGGAGAGAATAGCCAAGATGATGGAGTAGAAAGATACTGAGCTCACCGCCTCTCATGAGCACCCCAAAATCACAGCTGTCTGCAGAACAACCACTGATGGAAAAGACTAAAATACATCCCCAAGTTCTTTGACTGCACTCCCTCAAAAGATAAAGCCCAGCTCTTCTCCCCTTGAAAGTGTGCTGTTCTTGGTGACTGGTTTCTAATAAATGGGATACTGCAGAAATGATCATATGCTCGTGTGGAGGCTAGAAAGAGAGACACTGCAGCTTCCATCCATCTCTCTTACCTTGCTCTGTGGGAAGCCGGCGTCACATTTTAAGATGAAACAGCAGCTTCTGGAGAGACCCACGTGGCAAGGAATTGAGGCCTCCTGCCAACAGCCAAATGAATGACGATCTTAGGAATTGACCCATTAGTCCCAGTCAAGCCTTCAGATGACTGTGGCTCTGGCCAGAACCTTGGCTACCTAATATGAGACCTTAAACCACAGCCATTTAACTAAACTGCTCCCACATTCCTGACCCCCAGAAACCTACAGATAATAAATGTCTGTTTAAAACTACTCTATTTGGGGGCATTTTATTATTCATGAATAGAGAGTTAAAACAATTTGTCTACATACTTGAGTGTATGCAGAAAGACAAAGAAGTTAGCTGGGCCTCCTCCTTTCATTCCAGAGGGGAAAGGAGGGTTTGTCAGCAGAACCAGAAGGGTAGTTACTTTATCCTTAGTGGGGACTGGGCCTACCTTGGGATCTCTGGTTTCCAACTTTCTCCTTAGTGTCTCCCACAGAAGCTATGAATACAATGTAGGTATGTCATTTCTCACTCAGGCTGCTTGAAAACTTTTTAAATGCTTAGCCATGTGCTTAAGAGCTTTGCATACATTAATTTATTTAAGCCTCACTACCCAGCTGTGAGGAACGATTATTATCCCTGCTTTACAAATGAAGAAACTGAGGCACTGAGCAGTTAACTAACTTGCCAAGCAGGCTTTTCATATTGGACAGGACTGTGTTAGTCACTCAGCCATGTCCGACTCTTTGTGACCCCACGGACTGTGGCCCGCCAGGCTTCTCTGTCCATGGGATTTTCCAGGCAAGAATACTGCAGTGGATTGCCATTCTCTCCTACAGAGGAACTTCCCAACCCAGGGATCGAACCCTGGTCTCCTGGCTCGCAGGCAGATTCTACACTGTTTGAGCTACAGGGAAGTCTCTTCCATATTGGAGGAAAGGTCCTAATATAAATGAAGACCTACACTCTGACAGGCATTTTAATGGAAGCATGTGTATTAGCTGCTCAGTTGTGTCCAACGCTTTGCGACCCGATAGGCTGTAGCCTGCCAGGCTTCCCTGTCCATGGGATTCTCCAGGCAAGAATACTGGAATGGGTAGCCATTCCCTTCTCCAGGGGATCTTCCTGACTTAGGGATCAAACGTGTGTCTCCTGCATGGCAGACATATTCTTTACTGTCTGAGCCACCAGGGAAGTCCCAACAGATACTTTAAGATTATTTCCTTCAGTCCAGAAACAAATCTGCAAGGAATAGATCAAACCCTTGTCTTATAATGCTAACAAAAATGAAGCCCAGGGAGGTTAAGTGGCTTGCCCATGGTCATACAGGAAGTGGCAGATGTGGGTTCAAAAGTTAGGCCCGAATGTCTCCAAAGTCCTCTTTCCACAGCATCTAGCTGCCTCCCTGTTCCCACTACCCTCTCCCTGCTCTCTCAGCTTTAGATGTATGCTTGGCACATCCAGAAAAATCACCCAGGTGCTGGCCAGCTGCTTAAATGGGTAGTGAGCTGACAGCCCTGAATCTGCACACTCCCAGGCACCTCCAGATAGCTCTTTCCAGCACCCACATCTATGCCAAACCCTGGATTTTACAGCAAACCCTGGGTAAAAGATGTGTGGGCAAAGCGGCAATGGAGGAAGCAGGATAAAATGGGATGCAATAAAACCCAGCTGGTTTGTCTTTAAGGCAGGAGTTCAATAAATCCAGAGGCACCTGTGCTTGTGACATTCCTGAGGCTGGATTTTCCACTGGGCTTGGCTTGGCTTCCTGAGGAGCAGCAGGGATTCAGAGGAGATGGAGAGAAAGCTTCCTTCTGACTGTCAGGAGAGGGAAGAACCCCATATATGAAGTCAGACAGGCCAGCCTCAGGACAGATCATAAGATGAGGGAACCTTGTGTCCTATGCTTATCTACCTGCCTGACTGTGTAGGTGGAGAAAATGCTTCCCTGTATACAGCAGGCACTCACTCATCAGTGTTCGTGCCCTCCTGTTAACCCTCTCTTTCTTACTCTTCCTTAACATGGAAGTCAAGGTGGCTTCCTGTGAGCTAGAAATCATTAGCACTCCCTTCATTTCTCTAAGAAACTGGACTGGGACCTCTTCTGGACGCTCGAGATGATTGCATTTTGCCACAATACAGGGGAGAAAAAGAGAACTATGTGGTTCAAATCCGAGGGATTAAGAATTACTTGGAGACTGAGCTAGAAATATGAACTGAAGCTTCACACCAGCAATTCTGATTCACTGGGTGCCCTGTGAGTTAGCCATCTGTTGATCACATTTTGAGAAGCGGAAAGAAAATTACCATTTACGGTAGATCCATTAGACCTGGATTAGCGAGCCTAGTGGGATGCCGTTTATGGGGTCACCCAGAGTCGGACACGACTGAAGCAACTTAGCAGCAGCAGCAAGAACTCCAGGCAGAGTTTAGAAAAGCATCTCAGAGAGGAGGTCAATTCATACTTATCACTCTGAAAAATTAGTAAGACCATGGTTGTCTCTAGTCAGTTGGACATAAAAGTGTTTTTTTTTTTGAGAGATGAAGGGAAAGTTTGACTGCAAAATCAAAAAGGCAGTTTTTCTTTTATCCTTTTGTAGACTGGCCCCATCTTTGGGGTCCTTCAGTCCCTTCTAAGAGCTGGTTTTGTCCATTTCTTGTTTATACTCAATAAAATTTTGGCCCTCATGACCTTTACTCCTGGTATTGCACCTATGAATATCTTATGTTACATGGGAAAAGTGACTTTGCCATTGTAATTAAAGTTACTAGTCAGTGGGCTATAAAATAGGAAGATTATCCTAGATTAACTGGGTTGGGCCAATAGAATCACATGACCCCTTCAGAGTAGAAGAGGAAGGCAGAAAGGAAAGCCAGAGAGATTAAAAAGCAAAAGTGATTTAACATGCTATTTTTCACTTGGAAGATGAAGGGCTATCTAAGAATGAATATGCATGGCAGCTTACAGACAGCCAACAACAAAGACCTCAGTCCTACAACCTCAAGGATTGGATTCTGCCAACGCCTTGAATGTGTTTGAAAGTAGAATCGTCCCCAAAGCCTTCAGATGAGAGCCCTGATGGCTGACACCTTGATTTCAAATTACGAGTACACTGAGCGGAACTCAGAAGTGCTTGCCTAGATTCTCTATCTACAAAACTGTGAGATAGTAAGTGGGTATTGTTTTAAGCTGCTGTTAGTTACACAGCAGTAGAAAACTAACAACATCTAAGTGTTTTTATTTTTTGAATGTTTTAGTATGGATTTTTTATTTTTGTTCGATGTTTTGATAGTCTAAGACTTGAATTCACTGATAGATGGTTTCTTACACCCATGCCTCCTGCCTCTCTTTGAAGACCCTGTCAGATTCCACATTATACAGGAAACCTTGCCTGGTGGAGTCATCTTTAATCATTAGGAATAATGGTCTTTTCCCCCAAAAGGTTCTTATTTTGTTTGTAAGTAAAAGTTAAGGGTGGAGTGGAGGTGATAAAGGGTTACATGTATACATGGGAAGGTAGGGTAATGTTTGGGAGCCAAATAGAATGCTAAGTTCATTAATTCATTCATTCAAGGAATATCAATTTAGCATTTATTATGTTCCAGGTAGTCTTCTAGGAGTTAAAGATATACTGGTGAATAAGGCTAAGTCCCTCTCCGATGAACTCTACAGTCTAGAGAAGGGAGGCAGATAATTAGTCAACAACTAATAAAGAAAATATTTCAGACAGTAATAAGTCCTATGGGGAGAAAACCTCTAGTAATGTAGGGCTTCCAGAGGAAGTCACTATAAAGAAGGTAGCTGCTAAAGTCCTCTCTGAGGATATATTATTGAGCTGAGACCTGAATGATGAGAAGTCTGGAATCTGTCCAAACAGGGGAACAGCAATTGCAAAGTCCCAGAGGTTGTAAGGAGCCTGACATGTTTACTGAACAGAGGAGAAAGGGACAGTTGACAAAGATGCAGTGAGCAAAGAGGAATGAATAGCTGAGATCAGACTGGTAGACAGAGGCCAAACCAACCAGAGCCTTGCAGACCACAGTTAAGAGTTTGGAGTGATTATCTGTACTGCACAACCACTGAAATGTGGCATATTATTGTAACTGCTTCCAGACCAGTCTCTCCTTGTTCAATTTCTTCCTCCCCAGTCCCTCCTCTATTCTGCTGCACCTGAGTAACCCTTGTAAATGGCTGGTCTGGCCATGTTCCTCTTTAACTCTAGAAACTACCAGTGAATCCCACAGCCCACTGGGTGATGCCCAGACTGGACTGGCAGACCCTCATAAGTCCCCATTCTCACCCCCAGGCTTGTCTCTGGGCCTCCCTTATCTCAACCCCATGGTCAGACCACATTAAACTATGCCTGTTCCTCTAAATACATTCTACTTTTCTCTCCTCCATGTATCAACATCATGGGTTACAACGGGAAAAATACTTCCTTGCAGGAAGTTTACCTGAGGGACTTTACCCTAGGAAAGGTAAGAGTTGATTTAGAGCAAACAACAAAGATGGTGAATCACCCAGGGACCAGCAGGGAGCTGTTACCTGGAAAGGTCTTGAGAGACAGGAGGAAGAAATCATACTAGCAGAGCCTGGTAGGAGTCAGAGCTTGGAACAGGAGCTGGGGTAGGGGGTGGGGGACAGTATGTACCTGCTGTCAAAACCATAGTACGCTTAGAGGGATCAAAGAAGTGTTTCAACTGGCTCTTACCTTGCACTCCCCTGCCAGAGCCTCTCATGGGCCCTGAAATAGAAAGCCAGAGGGCAAGTCTGTTGATGTAGTCGCAGAGGTCAGCTCATGGCTCACAAAGAAAAAAGAACTGCCCAGATGGGAAAGGACAGTCAGCACCCAGACTTGCTGTTCTTACTACATGGAATGTCTTCCTCTTGCATTTTTACCTAGAAAACTAGCAGTTTATCTTCAAAACTATCTTCCAAAACCTACCTGAGTGGAAAGAAATATATCAAGTTAAAATATTCTACTAAAGTCCTTGCATTGTCTAGGAAGAAGCAAAAGCATTCATTTGTATTAAACTGTTTTAAGTCAAGAAAGTATGGTATAATTTTTAGGGCAACCACTAAAAAAAAAAAGATAAAAGAATGTAATATCTAAAAAGGTAATAGAGGGTGGAAAAGAAATGATTAAGCACACTTGAATAACTGGAAAGAAGGCAACAAAGAAGTGGAACAAAGAAGAAAAATTATAAGTTGTAGATTTAAACCAAGCATATAATTTTTTCAGTATTTATACTAATGGGTAAATGGACCAAATGCTTCGATTGAAATGTAAAGAGTTGTCAGACTGAATTTCAAAAACTCAACTATGTGAAACGCACCTTAAATATAAGGACACAGGAATGTCAACTGTAAAAGGATGTAACAAAATATAGCATACAAACATTAAGAAAAACAAAGATAGTGTAGCTATATATAACAAAGTAAATATTTAAAGCATACTAAATATTACTAAAGAAATGATATTTGATGATGATAAAAGAGTCAGCCCACTAGAATTAATTCAACTCTGTTCAGCATAACACTGCTAAAGTTTTATGCATGTAATAGTCTCAAAATATATGAAACAGAAGTTAAAAGAACTAAAAGGAGAAATAGGTAAACCTATTTCCCACTAAATGATAAAGTAGACAAAATTATCAATAAATAGAACAACAAAATTAATACGCTTAATCTATATTGACTACCACATTCAACAACTGCAGAATATACATTTTATTCAAGTGAACATGGACTATTTACCAAAACTGACAATATTCATGACCAAAGCAAATCCCCATGAATTCAAAAGAATTGAAACCACCAATTGCACTTGGCCTACAGTGCAATTGAAGTAGAAATAAATAACAAAAAGATAACTACCCAATTGGGAAAAAATTGTGAGAAACCTAAATGAATGGAGGAATATACCATCTTCATAGATCAGAAAGCACAATATTATAAAGATGACAGTGTTCCCAAATTTGACCTACAAAAATCAGTGCAAGCCAAAGCAAAACCCCTGATGTTCTGTGTGAGAGTATGTGTCCTTGGTGAGTATTGACAAGCTTATTTTAAAATACATATGGAAAGGCAAAGTGCTCAGTTCAGTTCAGTCGCTCAGTCGTGTCCGACTCTTTGCGACCCCACGAATCGCAGCACGCCAGGCCTCCCTGACCATCACCAACTCCCGGAAATCACTCAGACTCACAGCCATCGAGTCCGTGATGCCATCCAGCCATCTCATCCTCTATCGTCCCCTTCTCCTCCTGCCCCCAATCCCTCCCAGCATCAGAGTCTTTTCCAGTGAGTCAACTCTTTGCATGAGATGGCCAAAGTACTGGAGCTTCAGCTTTAGCATCATTCCTTCCAAAGAAATCCCAGGGTTGATCTCCTTCAGAATGGACTGGTTGGATCTCCTTGCAGTCCAAGGGACTCTCAAGAGTCTTCCCTGACACCACAGTTCAAAAGCATCAATTCTTCGGCGCTCAGCCTTCTTCACAGTCCAACTCTCACATCCATACATGACTACTGGAAAAATCATAGCCTTGACTGGACGGACCTTAGTCAGCAAAGTAATGTCTCCGCTTTTTAATATACTGTCTAGGTTGGTCATAACTTTCCTTCCAAGGAGTAAGCGTCTTTTAATTTCATGGCTGCAATCACCATCTGCAGTAATTTGGGAGCCCCTCAAAATAAAAGTCTGACACTGTTTCCACTGTTTCCCCATCTACTTTCCATGAAGTGATGGGACCAGATGCCATGATCTTAGTTTTCTGAATGTTGAGCTTTAAGCCAACTTTTTCACTCCCCTCTTTCACTTTCATCAAGAAGCTTTTTAGTTCCTTTTCACTTTTTGCCATAAGGATCATGTCATCTGCATATCTGAGGTTATTGATATTTCTCCTGGAAATCTTGATTCCAGCTTGTGTTTCTTCCAGTCCAGCATCTCTCGTGATGTACTCTGCGTATAAGCTAAATAAGCAGGGTGACAATATACAGCATTGACATACTCCTTTTCCTATTTGAAACCAGTCTGTTGTTCCATGTCCAGTTCTAACTGTTGCTTCCTGACCTGCATACAGATTTCTCAAGAGGCAGGTCAGGTGGTCTGGTATTCCTATCTCTTGAAGAATTTTCCACAGTTTACTGTGATCCACACAATCAAAGGCTTTGGCATAGTCAATAAAGCAGAAACAGATGGTTTTCTGGAACTCTCTTGCTTTTTCCATGATCCAGTGGATGTTGGCAATTTGATCTCTGGTTCCTCTGCCTTTTCTAAAACCAGCTTGAACATCAGGAAGTTCACGGTTCACGTATTGCTAAGCATAACCAAAACAATATTGAGGAAGAACAGAGCTATAGGACTAACACTACCAGGTATCAAGATTTATAATGTTATGGAGAGTATAGAATTATTGCAAAAAAATGCAAATAGACCAAAATAATAGAACTTCCATAAATTGATACACGCATATACGGTCACTTAATTTATGGTATACTAGAAAAACAGATTTGCTTAAATTGTTCTAAAGCAAATAGAAATCTTTCAGGGAAAAATCAATCTTGATTCTTACTTTACATTACATATAAAAAGCAATTCTAAATGATTGCAACCCAAAGCAAAAGACAAAACAAAAATGTTCTAAAAGTAGGAGAACCTCTTTGTGCCTTGGGGGTAGTTAATATTCCTTTAGTAGGACATATAAAGTGTTAAATATAAATGAAATTAGGCTATGTTAAGATGAAGAACTCTTCTTTTTCTAAAAACATAACTGAATGAGTGCCAAGGAAGTCCACAGAGTGAGATAAGATATGTGTAACACAATTCAAAAAGAGGACTTGTATTCAGAACATATAAAGAACTCCTACAAATCAATAAGAAAGTAACCAAACATACAGGTCAATCAGTCATTGGAAAAAATGGCAAAGACTTAAATGGACACTTCACAAAAAAAGATTAGCTAAATGGATAATAAACATATGAAAAAGTGGTCAAGTTTATTAGATATCAGAGAAGTGCTAACCAAAACTCCAATGTGACATCACATCTATCAAAATAAGTAAAAGTAAAAAGCCAGATGATACAAAGCATTGGTAGGATGTGGAACAACTATAAGCCTGTATATTGCTTATGGGACTACAAACCAAAAGTATCTATGAAAGATGAACATATACAACCCTGATACAACCCAGAAAATTTGACTGCTCTGATCTACAACAGAAATGCATTCATATGCTCCTCAAAAAGCATGTGAAACGTGCACTGTCATACTCGTCCGCTTGCAGCGTCATACTGGAAGTTACTCAAATGCTTGTCAATGTCAACGCTGTAAATAAATGTTGTATATTCACACAATGGAATACTAAGCAGCAATGACAACAAGCAAACTACAACCACATTGAGTAATAGGAATAAATCTCACAAGCACAATGTTGAGACAAAGAGGATGCAGCAAAGTACATAGTAAAACCTTTTATTTATGTAAAGTATGTAAAAGACTTTATTGTGTTTGAAGTTAGATGGTGGTTACTGAAATGAGTGGATAGTGGTTAAAAGTGGGCATGACTAAGCTTCTGAGATGCTGGTTACCAAGAAGTTTCAATTTGTGAAAATACACCAAGTTCTACACTTATGATTTGTATACTTTTCTCTATTTATGTTATATTGTAATAAAAGGGTACCAAAAATCGACTTCTGGTAGACTGATCAATATGACTACATTAAAACTAGCAACTTCTTGAATAACATAATCCCACTGATAAGAGAAGGGAAGAAAAGTACTAACAAGTTACTTTGGAAAACAGGATGATGACTATATTCCATAAAGTTAAAGACAAAAAGAACTGTGTAGAAATGCTGTACTCCTGTTACGTGAATGTGTTTCTCATAAAGAGCATGCGTTAGGAATTCTGAAATTATGTGTGTGTGATATTTGAACAAGTAAGTATTTATATACATTGTAGGTCACTTATACAAATACATCATACATCATGATAGACCTATACATTGTAGGTCGAAACAGCCACGTTTTTCACCATCAGAGAAAGAAGATAAAAATTAGAGAAGTAGGAAGGATCAGATGAGCCCTGTGGTGTTGGATAGAATCTATATATCAGCATAAATTCATGACTTTTAATATACCAACACATATACATAGATGTATGTGTGATTTATATATACCTGCATATACTTCTTACTCCTTTCTGTTGAGAAGGCCTAAAAGCAGTGACACTCCAGTAGCAATGAGCACACCTAGCACCAAGATCTTGATTCTAAATACCAATGTATAATTCAAGGAATGAGGGATTCTTGGGAAAATGATTGAGTTTAGGGTTTGGAAAGGGAAAGTACAAGGTGAGCACGGAGGTCATATGGAAACAGAAATGAAGGAATTGCCAAGGGAGAAAAAGTGATGGGTGATGCTGAAAAGACACAAAAGCCAACTTGAAAGGGTTCCCATTGATTACAATTATGACAATTTAAGGAATAAATAAATTTTTTAAAAAGGAATATAACTGATAGAAGAAAATAAATGTCTATGAATCCATATTAATACAATTGAATAGGTAAATGGGAGCAAAAAGACAGCCCTTACTTACAGTAAGGGCTAGTTAATAAATTTGGAGGGAATTATGGAAGTAGAAAATTGCATATGTGCTCAGTCACTTCAGTCGTGTCTGAATCTTTGAGACCCCATGAACCAGAGCATACCAGGCTCTTCTGTCTCTGGGATTTTCTGGGCAACAATACTGGAGTGGGTTGCCATGCCCTCATCCAGAGGATCTTTCTGACCCAGGGATTGAATCCATGTCTCCTGCATCTCCTCATTTCAGGCAGATTCTTTACTACTGAGCCATGGGGGAAGCCCAGAAGTAGAAAATTACTACTATGACTGGAAAAGGTCAGTTTTCATTCCGATTCCAAAGAAAGGCAATGCCAAAGAATGTTCAAACTACCGCACAATTGTATTCATCTCACACGCTAGTAAAGTAATGCCTAAAATTCTCCAAGCTAGGCTTCAGCAATATGTGAACTTGCAGATGTTCAAGTTCATTTTAGAAAAGGCAGAGGAACCAGAGATCAAATTGCCAACATTTGCTGGATCATGGAAAAAGCAAGAGAGTTCCAGAAAAACATCTATTTCTGCTTTATTGACTATGCCAAAGTCTTTGACTGTGTGGATCACAATAAACTGTGGAAAATTCTGAAAGAGATGGGAATACCAGACCACCTGACTTGCCTCTTGAGAAACCTATATGCAGGTCAGGAAGCAACAGTTAGAACTGGACATGGAACAACAGACTGGTTCCAAATAGGAAAAGGAGTTATGTCAAGGCTGTATATTGTCACCCTGCTTATTTAACTTATATGCAGAGTACATCATGAGAAATGCTGGGCTGGATGAAGCACAAGCTGGAATCAAGATTGCCAGAAGAAATATCAATAACCTCAGATATGCAGATGACACCACCCTTATGGCAGAAAGCAAAGAAAAACTAAAGAGCCTCTCAATGAAAGTGAAAGAGGAGAGTAAAAAAGTTGGCTTAAAGCTCAACATTCAGAAAATTAAGATCACGGCATCCGGTCCCACCACTTCATGGCAAATAGATGGGGAAACAGTGGCTGACTTTATTTTTTTGGCTCCCAAATCACTGCAGATGGTGACTGCAGTCATGAAATTAAAAGACCCTTACTCCTTGGAAAAAAAGTTAGGACCAACCTAGACAGCATATTAAAAAGCAGAGACATTATTTTGCCAACAAAGGTCCATCCAGTCAAGGCTATGATTTTTCCAGTAGTCATGTATGGATGTGAGAGTTGGACTGTGAAGAAAGCTGAGCCCCGAAGAATTGATGCTTTTGAGCTGTGGTGTTGGAGAAGACTCTTGAGAGTCTCTTGGACTGCAAGGAGATCCAACCAGTCCATCCTAAAGGAGATCAGTCCTGGGTGTTCATTGGAAGGACTGATGTAGAAGCTGAAACTCCAATACTTTGGCCATCTGATGCGAAGAGCTGACTCATTTGAAAAGACCCTGATGCTGGGAAAGATTTAGGGCAAGAGGAGAAGGGGACGACCAAGGATGAGATGGCTGGATGGGCATCACCGACTCAGTGGAGATGAGTTTGGGTGAACTCTGGGAGTTGGTGATGGACAAGGAGGCCTGGCATTCTGCGGTCCAGGAGGTTGCAAAGAGACATGACTGAGTGACTGAACTGAACTGAACTGAATCAACACAGTAATAATTATTGTGTGCAAGAATCATCAAGGGATGCTAAAATTAGTGGGTGAAAATATAACGAAGAACAGAGTATTTGCATAGTCTCGAAGTGGCTCCTTATTACTTACAAAGTAAGGGGATACCTATTACTTACAAAGAGAAGAATAGTAACTTTACTTTGGAGAATCCTGACACACATCACCATAATCAATTGTTCAAAGGCAACCTGCACATAATAAGATGCAACAATATACGTACCTTCTGATGTGTTGTGTTGAGAAGTACAATGTCATTTCCATGGTATTCTTATCCCCTCCAAATACATAATCTCAACCAACCATGCAAAAAATTAAAAAAAAAACTGACAATATCAAGTGCTGCTGCGGATGTAGTGAAATCAGAATTCTTGTGTATTACTGATGGTATTGCAAACTGGCACCACCACCTTGGAAAATTGTTTGGCAATTACTTATTCATACGGTTATACATACACTTACCATATGACCCAGTAGTTCCATGTCCAGGTATTCATCCAAGAGAAATTAAACTTGTGCCCACACAAAGATTTGTGCAGAGGCTTTTATAATGGCTTTATTTGTAATAGGCAGAACAACTCAAATATCCACCAACTGCTGAGGGGATAAACAAAGTGTGGTACCTCCACACAACAGAATATACTCAGCAATGAAAAGAAACAAACTACTGATATATCAACATGGATCTGTCTAAAATGCCTGATGCTAAGTGAAAGAAGCCAGACTCAAAAGGCTCCGTGTTGTATGAAGCTATTTATATGGCATTCTGAAAAATCAAAACTGCAAATGTCAGGGATTAAAAACAGATAGGTAGGTACCAGGGGTTGGGGCTGAGGGGAAAAAGCTGACTACAAAGGTACATAAATAAATATTAGGGGGCCTGTGAGACTGTTTTACATGATCATTGTGGTAGTGGTTACATGACTGTAAATATTTATCCAAGTTCAGAACCAAATGCTAAAAAGAGTGACAAAACCCCCCAATAAATCAAAACTTCTTAAAGATACCATGTTTATAGTTACAAATGCTTCAGTTCAGTTCAGTTCAGTCGCTCAGTCGAGTCTGACTCTTTGCGACCCCATGAATCGCAGCACGCCAGGCCTCCCTGTCCATCACCAACTCCCGGAGTTCACTCAGACTCACGTCCATCGAGTCAGTGATGCCATCCAGCCATCTCATCCTGGGTCGTCCCTTTCTCCTCCTGCCCCCAATCCCTCCCAGCATCAGAGTCTTTTCCAATGAGTCAACTCTTCGCATGAGGTGGCCAAGGTACTGGAGCTTCAGCTTTAGCATCATTCCTTCCAAAGAAATCCCAGGGTTGATCTCCTTCAGAATGGACTTGTTGGATCTCCTTGCAGTCCAAGGGACCCTCAAGAGTCTTCTCCAACAACACAGTTCAAACGCATCAGTTCTTCAGCGCTCAGCCTTCTTCACAGTCCATACATGACCACAGGAAAAACCATAGCCTTGACAAATGCTTAAAATAGTGTCAATAATTATAAGAAAACACCAGACAAACCCAAATTGTGGGACATTGTACAAAATAACTATTCAAAAGTGTCAAGGTCATAAAAGACTAAGGAAGACTGAGGAATTGCTGCAGATTAGAAGAGACCATGACGCCCACTCCAGTCCTCTTGCCTGGAGAATCCCATGGACGGAAGAGCCTGGTGGGCTGCAGTCCATGGGGTTGCTGGGAGTCGGACATGA